>NC_071996.2:101690000-101990000 GCF_028885655.2 Pongo abelii | reverse complement strand
GGGCCTTGTATGCTTCTGCTAACTCTCTTGAAACCCCAGGCACTGCCCAAGAACAAGTGTGGGCTGGCCTGCTTGATGGTGACAGACTTGTGGCCCAGTGACACCATCACCCCAGCTAAAAGCCAGCCAACTATCTGACAAGTAAGTAGATCCACCCTAGATCAGAAGCCCCTGCTGAACTGTCAGCTGGAGGCACATGAAAGAATCAAGCAAAGACAAGCTAAGCCTGGCTCGGATCAGCATCATTGTCCAACTGATCTGTACAAGCATGAGAAGGAATACATGGTGATTATTTCAGATACTAAGGTTATGGGTCATTATTACACAACCATAAATTGCTGATACCATAGGTGGAGCCATTGGACAGTCTTAACTAGAGTAGTACTATAATATGTCCTATTAGGGTAGTAGTAAAGACTGTTCTGATTGCTGTGTAGAGGGAGGAAGAGCACGCAGGTGGCTTTTGCAGTTGTCCAGAAGAGATGTTAGGTTAGACTAGAGTATAGTCTTGGCAATGTTATGGTATAGACAGGGTACACATATTTACACAAAATTACTACTGACTGTGTATATGAGGTCAATACCTCACTTTTATTTCAGTTTAACCAGCTCATATGTAGATGTTGGGCCAAAATCTCCTCCACATTGTCTAGGATATAGATGGCGCTGTGTATTAGTTTCTGACATTTGAATATTGTTTTTCATTGTATCATTTTGTTCACTTCTGTACACAAAGCCCATTCACATAGCATTATTAAGAATGCTTAATAAATATTTATTGACTAATAAATGAATAATGTGCCATACTGGAACAAAAAGCAATATTGTCATCAAATGTTTCATAGTTTCATCACAAATATCACAAAACTTCAAGAAACTGTTTTTGTTTCAATTTTTCCATTGGTAAAATAAGAAGATTGGACTATATGTATGTCATAAAAAGTCCCTTCTATGTCTGAAATTCATATTATATATTAATTTCCTTTATTGTTTATCAGAATTGCTTTTGAATATATTAATGCCAGGATTTGTCACCATCACAGAAAACAGAAAATAATTATAATACTTGTTCCAAAAGTGACCACATTAATTCAAAACCTAGGACCTATTAAAATAGATTCTCAAGCCATTTTTATGAAAGTCAGTTGAAAGAACAGTTAGGCAAAATTGTTAGCATCCCACAACTCATTTTAAATGCCAGGTATATTGCATTATCTGATTACCTCAAATACTCTTCAGAAATAGGGAGGCAATAAATAAGAATGGAAACTCAGCAACACAATTGTATATTATGTATCTACTAAGATGGTGATTATGAACACCAAATGACAACTTAGAAATTGCTGATATACACTCTGACATGGATAAAATAATTACAGTGCTGTAAAAGTAAGCACTTGTATTCTTCTAAGGGCTATATGATTTATAACAACTCTATTAGGTAAATAAGGGTATTATCCCAATTTTATAGATAGGGAAACTGAGACACAAATGAGTTATATTATTTTCCCAAGGTCAACAACTGCAAAGGAACCACTACTTTTCAACACAGTATTTGATGTCTTAGGCAAGACAATTAAGACAAGAGGAAAAACGTGGTATAATTATTGGAAAGAAAGAGACAAATTTACTATTTGTAGGTGAAATGATCAGTCAGAAAATTTGAATTACCTGAAAAGTCTTTATCATAAGAGTAAGGTAATCACTAAACAAAAGTCAAAAATATTGTTATATCCCAATAAAATGAAATCATGGAATACAATGCAAAAAACTTTCTGTTCAAAATGCAACAGAATATATAAAATGGAAATCAGGCCAACAAGAATCATAAATGAAGGATGTTGACTGGGGTTTCAAACTTTTGTGTCTGGCTCTAGATGTGAAGCTCTTGACTCTCAGAGGCAGAAGAGAGACCCAAACACCCAAGGTTCCACGAGTCTTTTTCATTTTACCAATGAATAGAAAAGTAAAGAGCTCTTTACTAATAATTTAATGGTTGAAAACTGGTGTCACAGAAAGCTATCTTTTAAAATATAGTTTAAAATCCTAATTGTAAACTTTTGCAATGTTTACAATTATTCTGCAATGGTTCCATAATACATAAAAGAAACTTTAAGAAAAGCTCTTTAAGTTTCCTGGAATTGTTTGGTTTTTTGGTTTTGCAAATGATAGCAAATGGTCTCCTTTTTGCTTAATCTAAGTCTCTATTACTCTTTTGTTCTTTGATATGCACCACTGTTTTACATAAAACTGGCATAAGTAATAGATTAAAAAGGAAAATTATTTTGGTACTGAATAGAGAGGCTTCATGGAAGGTATAGTGGGTTTTTTTGTGGGGGGGGCGTAGAACATTAGGATAGTTTGTATTATGGGCACTCTGCTTGAATCATTTCTCAGGTACCCACAGACAATAAAACATTCAGTCTCCCCTGGGTAGGAAGGAAACTGTCCTCATGATGAAAGCTGAACGATCTCACTACCTAACTTATTTCTGAATTGGACTACTACCATTTTGTCCCCTATACAACGACATGACTTGTATAGGGGACAAAATGTTGGTTATGAATATTAACAGTTGTAGAATTGATCTCAAATACTCTTCTATGATTGGAGAGCTTTACATTAAAGATTTCAAGCCACTCAGTGAAGTGAGTGTCATGAGCTGTAAGAAATACCTGCCACAGGTAAGGATATGGGGATGGACATGCATCAAAACCTTGATTATGAGGTAGGCCACCAATGTCCTATCCTGTTGATGATTTTGATTATAAGCTTGACACATCCATCCATCCATCTATACATCCATCCATACATACATTTATTTATCCATCCACCTATACATTCATACATAAAAATAACTCATTCAAATGTTCTTTCACTTCTGGAATGACTAATATATTTAGAATACTACGCTAAGAGTTTGGGAGGGGTAGAGAAATAAAGATAAATAATGCACCAATTCAACTTTTAATTGAACAAGAGTTGTCTATGATCTTACACCTCTTTACTTGTAGGTAGTCAAAAGTTATCTGGATACACATTCTGTTGAATAATGTCTAGAGAGTTACCATCATTTACTAGTAAAAATAAGTGCTCACTAACATAAAATAAAAAGAGACCTCAGATTGTAGTCTACCTGTGCTCATTATTAGGTAATTCCAGTGAAGAGAACATTCAGGAGCATGGAAATTTCCATGCCAAGGGCCCTTAGAACATCTTCCTAAAAGACACATAAACTTGGCCCATGTGTGTTTTAACCTTAATCTCCTTGCTTTCCCCCCAATTCTTCCATTATCCACCTTTACTCTGTTCAAAAAAAACATAGTTCTCAAAGTATGTGGCACTTTTCTAATGGGCATTTCCTAAGAACTTTGGATGTAAGCCTAACGGTTTTGTTTGCTTCTGTGATTGCTGTCACTACAATGGGATTGGTAATGAATGTCCCGTGGCATAGTAGCATGGAATTAGGGGCTCTCACAATTGTGGGGCCCAGTGAAGAGTAGAAGAAATCTGATGGAAGGTGAACTTTCTTGAAAACAGCCTGCCAACAAGGCCATGTGGCAGCCACTTCAGCCCATCAAAGCTCTCATGGAACATTTTCAGGAAGAGCTTGATTGCAAGCTATGCCTGGCTGCCTCCACTTCTCATTTCAACAACACTGGGGATATTTTCTAAACTCCTTTGAGCATAATAACAGATGAGCAACTCTGTACTGCAAGGCTATAATTCCACTGAGGGGTGCTGGCGGTGACATGTACCATGAAGTCAGAATCTGAGTGGTTTGTCACCAGAACCCCCAGGGTAGAATTATAGGCTCATTCACTTCTTGCTTATTTTCTTTAATATGTGGATGACACTTTGCCTCTCCCATCATCTCCCCTGTAGTCCTTGCCCCCGATTTCCTGGCCACCAAAGAATACTTTATCTCCTACTGTTTTGATAATTTCCTATACCATTAGCATTTTACAACTTTAATGTGGATGTATTTCTGCTATCTTCTCTGATTCCTATCAGAGGTTTGCTGCTGGAAGGTCAGATTACCCTAAAGAGTCATTTGATCCAAGTTCTAGACATTGTGACTACATGGCTCTATGCAACAGCGCTTACAAGGGAGGTTAACTTTAGATGTAAACAGAGTTAGAACAGGCTGAGGCTTGGGGAGGGCTGTCAGGAAAAACTGACAGAATGAAAAAGGACAAGATCCAAACAGAAGAAGGTGTTTCCTAATAGGGTTTGGTGAAGCTATAATTATAAATAAGCTCATATATCTATACCCATATGTATGTACTTTTCATGAATATGTACATACCTATCTGTGTGTTCTATTCATGAGAATTAGTAAAAAAATTATAATAGTTATAAACTATGAGAACTTACTTTAACCTCCACCTCTTCTCAAAAAACCCCAAGGTCCCATGTGGTTCAACTGCTGTATGTGGTTCAACTGTTGTATTGCATCTAATTTTAAAGAAATTGCATTCTAACTCCAGAAGCTTTGATGAGGAACATCTATCTTTACTGCAGATTTTGCTGAACTGAGGATTCAGGGGTTTAGCATATCACAACCCAGGAAACATTATATGTCTCTCTTATGCAGAATTTGCAAGTGATTACTGCTTCCACAAGCCTCTCATATTCAAATGGTCCCTTCACTATTCACTTTCTTTTTTTCTGTGCTTCTGTACGTTTGTACCCCAAGCTCCTACATAGGATATCCCCAATTGCTGCACCTGTTACCTGGACATATTTATTATTCATGCCAATAGTTCCTTCTGTGAAGAATTAACATTCTAGGCCCCAGAATTCTGGTGAATACTTTTCTTTTTCTGTCCTGAATGTTTTTATTAAATACCAAGCACAAGGATAGTTTATGATGTTTTATAACAGCCCATAAGAGTTATGTGTAATTAATCTTATACCCCCAGATGTTGAAGCTTGGGTTCTATTAAGCAATTTGCCTAAGGTCACAACACTACTAAATAGCAAATTTATAATTTGAACTCAGGCCTTCTGTCTTAAAGACTGGGCTATCATGGGGTTGGTTATGAATGTCCCATGGCATAGTGGCATGGAATTGGGGGCTCTCACCCACCTCAAGGAGTGGTAAGCTGAGCAGAGCGGCCAACAGAAAGCAGAGTTAGTTGGGTATTAGCAGGTGAAGATGAAATTAGCAAATAGGTGAGAGCATAGAATGGAGCCCACAGCCTTTTCAACCTAATATCCGCACATGCTATTTCTCTCTTCTTCCTCTGGTTGAAACCGGAAGTGGTACTATCCCACACAAGAATTTCCTGCATCTAACACAGGCCAATAACACAACATTCCTCAATTCTGATGGTAAGATTTGCCTTACTTCACTACTGTGTTAGTCCATTTTCACACTGCTGTAAAGAGCTAACTGGGACTGGGTAATTTATGAAGAAAAAAGGTATAATTGACTCACAGTTCTGCATGGCTGGGAAGGCCTCAAGAAACTTACAATCATAGCAGAAGGCAAAGGAGAAGCAAGAACATCTTTCACAGGGTGGCAGCAGAGAGAGGGTGTGCAGGGGAAATTGTCATTTTTAAACCCATCAGATTTTGTGAGAACTCCCTCAATATCATGAAAACAGCATGAGGGAAATTGCCCCCATGATCCAGTCACCTCCCACCAGGTCCCTCCCTCCACACGTGGGGATTACAATTTGTGGTGAGATTTGGGTGGGGACACAGAGCCAAACCATATCAACTACCCATCATCACTGTTATCTAAGACAATAAATTCTTTCTTATTTAAGCCCATTTGTTTTTCTGTACTGATACACAAAAAAGTTTTAACTGACATTATTTCCAGTAATGTAAACTTCATTTCATTTTTCTTTACTGTCTTAACTAGGGAACACTGTTGAACACATCTTTTTTTATTTCTTCCTCTTTCTAATGAGATGCCTCTAGTTTTTGATGATTCTGTGTGAATTTTATTATTGATTTCTAATTCCTTTTTCATACACTTACAGCAGTATACTTCTGTTCCTTTACTTTTTATAGGATTTCAGGTGGAATTTTACAAAAAATCTTTTTTGGCATCTATCAATATAATATATTGTTCTTCTTTAATCTATTAATATAATGCATAACATTAATAGAATGTCTAATGTTAAATCTTCCTTGCATTCTGAAATAAATCTATTCAGTCATGATACATTTTTTAATACCCTGCTTGAATCAATTTACTAATATTCTATTTAGAATTTATGCATTCATATTCATGAATATAGTTTTCTGTTTTGTAGTAGTGTGCAGTGTTTTGGGAAGAATTACATTAGACATAAACTGAATTGGGAAACTTTCTATTTCTTCTTCTAAGTTCTGGAATAGCTTAAACAGACTCTTTTTATGTTTCAATGGAACTTGACCATAAAATTAACAAGGCCCGACATATTTTATGAGAGGTATTCATTTAATAACTTAAAAATCATTTTTCTTCATGTTTTCTTATTTTTTCTTTTACAAAGTGAATTTTGATAATTTTTAATATATATTTCATTCAGTGTTTCAAAATTATTGGCTTGCTTTGTATGCTTTGTATGACTTCTGAGATCACTTCCAAATTATTCTCATTCCTAGGCTAATAATGGGTCCTCACTGTGTTCCAGGCACTGTTCTAGGCACAATGACACAACTGTCACCAAAGTAGGCAGGGGTCCTGCTCTCAGGGTTCAGTGAGTAGCATTTGTGTTCCGTTTCTTTCTCACACTTTTTCTCTAGAGAGAATTTCCAAATGTTTGGGTTTCATTTATCACTTTGCCTATTTAAAACCCTTTCTTTTCTGTCTTCTAATAAAATAAAGTTTGTTTTCATATTAATTCTCTTCTCCCATTAACTTCATTGTCATTCTTCATGCCTTGTGCATTAAATTCTACCTACTTGGTATTCATATTGACTATTTTCTTTTTGACTAAATTCTCCTGGAACAGTTTGTCCTATTCCTTTATTTTAAACAATGCTGGTTGTTTTATTATATTATCATATGACTAGTACATTACTGAAGTTTTTTCTTTGATTGACTTTAAAAAATATATTTGCTTTAAAAGTATGAAAATAGTTTTATTTTTTTATAAAATAATACTCATTGTTTAACAGTAAGTCAATAATAAAAGTAAAACAGAAAGCAAAATATTCAAAAATTTTGGTCCAAGAAATTAAATTAATAATAAATATTCTTCCTGACAAATTACTCTCTCTATATGTGTACACACACAGACAATTTTAATCAAGTGGGATTATGTTCTATGTATTATTTGTAGCTTGCATGTTTTTCTACTTAAAAATATGTCCAGCTAACCTTTCCATATTATTAAATATAGCTCTATAAAATTCATTACCATGGTTGCTCACTACTCTCTCTTTTAACAGGGAAACTCTCTCATATTTGGAGTATACATTACTATTATTTGGCTTTATTTTTTATCAAATTATTTTCATTTCATGCTTACGTTTTCTTATTTTTGTTTTCCTGTATTTTGCTGCATTGGCTATTCTTTAAAATTTTTATTTCTTCTAATGTCTTCAGAGTTGCAGATCCTGCTTGTATTCTTAAGATTTACTTTGAATGTTTTACAGTTTAAAACTTTTTCTCTATAAATATTAAGAATGAAACTATCTATAATTTTTCTCAAACAAAATGAGAATTTTAGCTTTAACTACCACCCTCTCTCATCACATAGATGTTATGGAAGTCATCTGAAATTTTATTTCTACATAATTTTTAATATTTTCAACTTAATATGCCATATATTTCAAGAATTTTTAATTAAAATGTGTTTTAATCTTCAAAATCACTTTATCAATATTCATTTAAATATAACCAAATATTTTACTAATTTCACTGCTTATCATTGTTTCTTATTATTTCCAAGGTCTCATTATGATTCATTTTTCATATGGCTAGAATATTGCCTCAAAAGTTTTTTTCTTAGAAAGATAATGTGGTGGCATACTTCTGAATCCTAACTTATTTGATAATATTTTTATTTTACCTTCACATATAAATGTTACCTTGACTGACTGTAGGATTGAACTTGTCACTGAGAAATCTATAAATTTGTTTTGCATATAAAAAATTTCCTTTTCTGGTACATAAATTATCTTCCCCCACCCCACCCCACTAAGTATATGCTTAAACTTTTTTTAAACACTATTCAAGTTCAGAAATTCTTTAGGGTGTATCTCATTATAAGCCATTTTTCTGAACAGTCAACAAGCATTTTGATCTCAAAAATTCTCTTCAATTATTTCATTGATTGTGGTTTCCCCTTTGTCTTTCCTGTTTTCTCAATATGAAGCTATATGTAGAGAAATAATTTATTTAATATATGGGTGCATCACGGATCTTTTTCTGTATTTTTTGTTCTAGTTTCATTTTTGTCTGAATTCTGATGAAGTTCCTCAGGTCAGTGCAGATGCTCCCTGACTTACGGTGAGACTCTATATGGATTTTCAATTTGCGGTGGGTTTATAGGCTGTTACCTCATCATAAGTCAAGGAGTGCACTGAATGTGTATTGCTTTCACACCATTGTAAAGCCAAAAAAAATCCTATAAAATCCTTATAAAGTTCCTTTTCCTAACAGTTCTCTCCCTTGAATGGAAAGACTGATGGTGAGCTTTTGATTGTTGCAGAGTGTGTTGACAGGCAAACTTCTTTAATGTGAGTGGCCAAGGAGTTGGCAGGAATTGGGCAGGCAGCTAAGTTGAATGCATCTCAACCAGCCAAAGCCCAAATAAGGAAGTTTTCCTTATGAGATTCTGCCAGCTCTAAGGGACACCCTATTTCTTTCCAGGCACACATTCCCATTTCATGAGATAAATTTTGTGGTGGATTTTTGTCTTGATGTATTGGGCATAGTTAATAAACTGTTTTGTAGGAATTCTACAAATAATCCCCTGGCTTTGGGCCTCATTTCCTAAACTGCTCTATGTTAACTCCATATGGCTCTACCTTTGGTAGAGAAAAATAGTGTCTTACTTGTGTTATGTATGCAGATCCTTTTCTCATTTATTCTCCAATAGATCTCTTATACATTTAATAGTCCATAAATTAGTCAAAATATCTAGTTTTCTTAGGATTCCTCTTTCTATTCTTTGTTTAGTTCTTAATTCATCCTCACTTTTGCTTTGTGATATTTATTGGGTTTTGAAAAGGAGGGGAAATAAACATGTAAGTTTATTCTGTCTTCTTGAACTAGAAGGCTTATAATATACTGTAAAATCTGTTATTTTTATAAAGAAAATAAAACGATGTATACTCTGAGGACCATCTATTTACTTCATTTTGGTTCTACAAAAATTTCCTAAATGCCAAGGCAGTAGGAATAATTTTTCTAGATGCTGGAGGTAAAAGAATAAATAGAACATGGTTCCTGCTATTGAGAAACTTACAATTCATCGAAAGGAGATCAAACTTGCAGATAAATAATTATAAAGGAGAACAATAATGCAATGGTAAAAGTATACATAATAGAAACACTATAGATTAGGAAGTGATTAACTCTTCCAGGAGCCTTAGGAGGGCTTCAGAGAGAAGTGGATGCTTGGAAAGGTGGAAAGATGAAAGGATTTATCAGGAGGATGGGGAGCAAAAAGTAAAAAGGGGAGAACATTGGCAAAGGCTTAAAGTGGAATGTCCAGAGATTTATAAGCAATTCAGTGCTGCAGGAGCATGAAATGCTACATTATGGGATTCGCAGCAGGTGGGAGGTCTGGAAGAAAAGCAGGAGCCAGACCTTGGAAGCCCTTGCAGACCATGCCACTGTGCTGAAAATTTATCCTGGAAATCATCCACAGGTTTTAATCAGAAGGAATACATAGCCAGGTTTTCATTTTAGATAGAGGTTTTTGGTTAAAGCATGGGACACAGATTTGAGGTAAGATTGGAAGCTGGGAGATCTGTTAGGAGTCTATTGTAAGGATTCTGACAAGTTAATACAAGGACTTAGACTCAAAGATGTATGTTGGGATGAATTTGAGAGAATTAATTAATCAGAGTTGTTAATTAATTAAATATGGTGGACGAGGGAAATGAATACTGGCTCCTGGGTTTTGACTCTGGTACTTGAGATGGCAAAGAGATCTCTGAGTCTTACTAGGAAAACATGAGGAAGGTTTGGGGAAAGGTAAATATATTAGTTAGGCTTCTCCAGAGAAACAGAATCAATAGGATTTATATTTTATATTACTCATAAAAAATCTTAACAATTCCTTATAACAAATCTCATGGCTATATTAACTGCCAAGATCTTTCAGTTTGAAATCTTATGGTGAGACAAGTAAGACTAAAAAAGTCACTACATTTCAAGAAATTAAATTTAACAACCTGTGACTTTGCATTACATCTCATATATATATATGAGATTTGTTATAAGGAATTGGCTCACACATTTATGGAGGCTGAGAAGTCTCATGATCTGTCTGCAAGCTGGAGACCCAAGAAAACTGGGTGTAAATTCCAGTGCAAGTTCAAAGGCCTTAGAACTCGGAGCACTACCCTTGTAAGAGTCCAAGGGCAGGAGATGACCAATATCTTAGCTCAACACCTGGCGGAGAGAACCAATTCAAATTCCTCCACCTCTTTGTTTTATTCAGGGCCTCAATGGATTAGGTGATACCCACCTGCATTGCTGAAGGAGATCTTCACTCAGTCCACCAATTCATACGCTAATCTCTTCAAGTTTTTTTTTTTTTTTTTTTTTTTGAGACAGAGTCGTGCTCTGTTGCCCAGGCAGGTGTGCAGTGGCACGATCTCAGCTCGCTGCAACCTCTGCCTCCCAGGTTCAAGCCATTCTTCTGCCTCAGCCTCCCAAGTAGCTGGCATTACAGGCACTCACCACTATACCTGGCTAGTTTTTGTATTTATAGTAGAGATGGGGTTTCACCATATTGGCCAGACTGGTCTTGAACTCCTGGCCTGAAGTGATCTGCCCACTTTGGCCTCCCAAAGTACTGGGATTACCGGTGTGGGCCACCGTGCCCAGCTGTTTATTAATCTCTTTCATAAACACCCTCAAAGACATACCTAGAAATAATGATTAACCAGGTATCTGGGCATCCTGTAGCCTAGTCAAGTTTACATGTAAAATTAATCATCACAGTAAGGTATTTATTTATTAAGAGATAGAATCTCACTCTGTTGCCCATCCTGGAGTGCAGTGACATGATCATAACTCACTTCAGCCTTGGAATTCCTGGGCTCAAGTGATCCTCCCATCTCAGCCTTTTGAGTATCTGGGAATACAGGTGTGCATCACCATGCCCAGCTCTTTTTCTTTTCTTTTTTTTTTTTTGTAGAGACTGGGCATTGCTCCTGGCCTCAAGCAAAACTTCCTCCTTGGGTTCCTAAAGTACTGGGATTACAGTCATGAACCACCGCACCCAGCCTGGTATTTACTTTGAACATTTTGAGTGTATAGTATTGTAGGGAACTCAGGAGGTCATTAATTGTATAAGGTGCTGCAGGCATAGACTTTATAATTATAAATGTATTGGTGGTAAAAGCATGAGAGTAGATGACATCAGACTGGGCTGGCATTTAAACCAAGAAGTAGGCCGGGTGTGGTGGCTCACGCCTGTAATCCCAGCACTTTGGGGGGCTGAGGTAGGTGGATCACTTGAGGTCAGGAGTTCAAGACCAGCCTGGCCAACATGGTGAGAACCCATCTCTACTAAAAATAAAAAAAATTAGCTGGGCATGGTGGCACATGCCTGTAATCCCAGCTGTGCTACTAGAGAGGCTGAGGCAGGAGAATCACTTAAACCCAGGAGGTGGAGGTTGCAGTGAGCTGAGATTCCACCACTGCACTCCAGCCTGGGTGACAGAGCTGGATTCCATATCAAAAATAAAATAAAAAAAATATAATAAATCAAGAAGCAAAAATGATCAAGGATAGATCGCTGGAAAATTCTGACAAAAATTTTATGAAGAGGTCTAAGAAAGAATGATAAAGAAACCAGGAGAGTATGACATTATAGAAACCACATTATGAAATAGTTTCAAGTAGAAGAAAAATAGAGACCAGTGATTCCTCAGGAAAATATTCCAGTTCGAAGTCTGATTGAAGGGGGTATGTAGAAAGGGAAAATAGATCCGTATGATGAGAAATGTTCATGATAAGTGAAGGAAAGTGAGAAAATAGAGGAGGATGTAGAATCAGGTGAGTGGTTTTACTGTCAAAGCAGAAGTGACTTGGATTGCTCATCCTATGAAATGGAGGTGACTACACAGATGGAGAGGGTGAAGGAAGATGGAGTTAGGGGCACAATGGGTGGAACAGGGCACACAGCAACAAGCAGACCAGTAAGAAGAGTCAGTTGACATCAGAGTTCACATTCTTGAATTTAAAGCATCTTTCTTACCAAACGTTAAAATGGTAGAACATGGCAGGAATGCAGTGTGTGTAAACACATAGCAGCTAATGATCAGCTATAGGCTAATGCGTAGCATAGGCCTGAGAGGTTAGCTCATATGCAATATTATGTAATATATTATATTGTGAAGCATTCAATTTGCCCCACCAATAAATACAGCAGTAATTATGAAGTTGGAAACTAGTTTATAACTCCAATGGGTGTTTCCTCTTTTTGGGATTTATGTAGAATGACACACACCAGTTCCTTGTATAATGATGGACTTTGCTCTTTTATAGAACAGGAGGTGTCATGCAAGTATTTGTGTGTAAACAGCTAGACAAATCTATAGATTTATTTTTAGAGACAGCAGAATTTATTTAGGGCACAAAATATCAGGTATAATGCAAAGTCACAGGTTGTTAAATTTAATTTCCTGAAACGCAGTGACTTTTTTAGTCTGTCTTGTCACACCATAAGATTTCAAGTCGAAAGATCTTGGCAGTTAATACAACCAGGGTGAAGGTGAGTTTTTAGCCCTCTAAACAAATTTGTTTCCACTATTCTGACTTTTAAGAGTTGCTTCAGAATAACAGAATCATCTTTATGGCTATTAAGTAAATTGTCAAACAGTGTTACTTCTTGTTATACATCACTACAAATATCCTGATTTGCGTCTTATCACCACTAATTTAAGTTAGACTGTCATGTGGTCTTGAGAAAGGAAGTTATACACCATGTGCTTCAGCCCTTTCTGGGCCACCTATCCTTAGATTTTGACATAAGAGAGAAATAAACTGTGTTCTTATTTAATCCACAGTGTTTTTTCTTTCCCCTCTTAGGCAAGTCTAATGCTATTTATTTTAAGACTGCTTTCATGTCATGATATCAGAATGTTTTTGTTTTATTATATTATTAATATATAGTATATTATAATTTTTATGATAAAACTTATAAATTATTGTAAATAAAATGATTTATTAAAAACCAATGAATTTCAACTAATAGTACACAAATGGAGATCAGTCAGAATTCCTAGAACATCTGAATATATAAAAGAGCAGTGTTTCCTAAATGATGCTCGCTAGGATACTGGTCTTATAAAATTTTTAGAGACCAAACCAAACCAAATGAAAACTTCTTCATTCTCTATCACTCTTAGAGCTTCACAAATAATTAATGTATTAAGAGTTATGAAACATTATTGAAAAAGAAAAACAAATTTGGAGGTCTCATACTTCCTGATTTTAAAACTAACTTAGAAAGCTACAGTAGTAAAAACAATGTGGTACTGGCATGAAGACAGGTATTTAGACCAGTAGAATAGAATAGACAGCCCAGAAACAAACATTCTCATAAAAGGTCAAATAAGTTTCGAGAAGGGTACCAAGACCATTCAGTGAGAGAAAGGACAGCCGTTTCAAGACATAATGCTGTGAAACCTCGGTATCCACATGCAAAAAATGAAGTTATACTTTACATTATGCACAAATATTAACTTAAAATGGATTAAAGACCTAAACATAAGACCTAAAACTGTAACACTCCTAGGAGAAACCGTAAGATAAGAGATTTATGACATTGAATTTGGCAATGATTTCTTAGCAAGAAAAGAAAAAAAATGGATAAATTAAACTACATCAAAATGTAAAACTTCTGTACTTCAAATGACACAATCAATGGAGTGAAAAGCCAACCTATGAAATGAGAAAAAATATTTGCAACTCTTTGTCTGTTAGGAGTTAATCTACAGAATATTAAATAACTTCTACAATTCATCAATAATAAAAAACCTGATCAAAAAACAGGCAAAGAAATTGAATAGGTATTTCTCCAAAGATGATATACAAATGACCAACAAATATATGAAAAGATGCTCAACATCATTAATTATTAGTGAAATGAAAACTGAACCACAATGGGATACCACCTCACACCTATTAGAATGGCTACTATCAAAAACAAGCACACACACACACACAAATAAGTGTTATGAGGACGTAGAGAAATTGGAACACTTGGGCACAGTTGGTGGAAATGGTGTAGCTGCTATGGGAAACCATTTGGAAGATGTAATTCAGCAATTTCATTCCTGAGTATACACTCGAAAATATTGAGAGCAGGAACTCAAAGAAATATTTGTACACTCATGTTCATAAAACCATTGTTCCCCAGAGCTAAAAGCCTGATGCATATATACACTCAAAATGTGCTATATACACACAAGAGAGTATTATTTAGCCTTTGGAAGGGAGGAAGTTCTGACACCTGCTACAACATGGATGAATCTTGAGGATATTATGTTAAGTGAAATAAACCAGTTACAAAAGGACACATACTGCACGATCCCACTTATGTGAAGTACCCAAAATAGTAAAATCCAGAGACAAAAGTAGATAGTGATTTTCAGAGGCTGGAGATTAGGGGGAATTTATGGGGTTATTGTTAAATGGGTACAGAATTTCAGTTTTGCAAGATGGAAAGAATTCTTTGGCTGAAGGGTTATGATGGTAGCACAACAATTATGAATGTACTTAATCATGCTGAACTATATACTTAAAATGGCAAAATGGTTCATTTTATGTTATGTCTATTTTATTACAATAGAAAGCAGGATGCTGGAGGCCAGTTAAGGGATCTGTGTAGCATAGTGGACTCTAGAGTCAGATATCTAGCACTAAAATCCAAAGTCCGTTAGTTCCTAATTGAGTCATCTTAGACAAGTCACTTCAACTCTATGCACTTAAGTTTTATTATCTGTCAAAGGAGGATCACTTATAGAGTTGTTACAAGTATTACATTAGTTAGCATATGTAAAACATTTAAATAGTGCCTAACTGTGTATAAACTTGTTGCTACTAAGCTGTCCTTGGTTCTTTTTTTCCCTTGACTCTCATTTGCCCCATCAAAATTATCTGTCACCCTCTAGGTTTGTCTGCTCTAGTGGCTCTGATCACCATTGCTGCTATAGTCTGTTATCTTTCTCTCTCTCATTTTTTGTTGTCTTCTGTACTTTTTCTTTACCCTCAACTCTTTACCAGCTGATTAGAGTATATTACTTTCTTTCGAGTAATGACATTTTTGGGGATTCTCAGATGCTTGTTCTTTATTGCCAAAATGTGTTTTCTTACCATTTATTTGAAGCCCAGGGATCCTGGATGACTGGTTTCTGGACATTTCAAGTCTTATCTATTACATATTATAAGAGTGATTTAAAAAAACCCCTCCATTACAGGGTTTTAATTGTAGTCAACTCAATGTTCTCCCAGCGTTAGCCTAAATTTCCCTAAAAGCAAGGCCAGAGACAAAGAATTTCAGGCAATTTGTTTATTTAGAAAGAGATCCCAGAGACTACAAATAAAAGTTGAAAAAATGTAGAAATAAATAAATAAATGGTTTGATAGAACTGGAAAAAATATAGCACCAAATATTATCATTAGTTCAGTGCATATAATATATCCTAGAAGATAATGTGCCAAACTTGACAGGTTTTCCTCTGAATAGGTTCTTAGCTGAGCTTATAATATTCCTTTAATATGCCATTTTATTAGGCTAACCACTTATCAATAATAAAGTATATAAAACTAGTGGATCCTGTGGTCATGTGCTCTTTAACATACTTCTGTTGTCATAAGATGGGTCTCTTGATCAAAGGCAATATCATTCAGGATATCATGCCTATGGATCAGATATTCTGCTATCTTTTGAAAAAATGGTGCTGGAAAAGGAACTGTGAGCAAGGGAGGAGAGGTAGGTTTAATTGTGGTAAGATGAAATTGCTGTTGCTTCCAGAGTATAAAGGATCTGATGTAATTCACCTGACATCAAGTGAGTAGCTGGTATTTTTCGAGAATATAGCCATATCCAAGGGTGACCATTGGTCTTTGCTGATGGCAGGTTAGACTTTCATCAGTGGCAGTAGGTAGATAAGCCTGGGTGAAAGGCGGCCCATCTTGTTGGGTTTATGTATATTCTGTAACTAACCCTGATGCCATAGTTACTCCATTATGAGCCCATGTTCCTTCATTGAAGGGGCTAAGGACAGAAGCTAGCTGATATTCTTAAGTTAATGCATTCTGTCCACTTAGTTATTGAAAAAATCCGCTGTGGTAGATGCTGTGTTCTTGGCATTAACTTTAGACCCAAAGATTAATGTTCCTTGTGCCTGATTATGTATGTTATTCACATACTTCTTTCCCACTGTGTTGTCTCTGATTTTCTAATTATGCTCCTTCTGTGCCCCTAACCAATCAGCTAAGTCCAAGAATTAATGTATAACTGTATGTCACTTCCATTGCCATGTAGTTGAAGGGATAACTATTCTACTCTCAGCTCTTCCTGTTGACAGTACTTCCCCTCACCCCTTTCTTTTTATGCCTAGCACCAATATGTCACACTGATCGAACTGTGAACCTGTTTTCCTTCTCCACCAATTGGTGTTGGGAAAATCTCCCATGAGCCCATGATTGTGAGTTGAAGGAAGATGGTTAGTATGACAGTAGTTGGTGCCCTGGGAGTTTTGGCTATGTATTTACATGATTTACTTACTCCTTCTGGACTTCAAATGCAGTATTTCCATGAGATGATGGATTATTGCTCTGTCAGCCCTACCTTAGGACTCTATGGATTTGATAATACCAAGTTCATCGTGAGAAGCTTTGGTTTTAGGGTTATCCGGTATATCATAGTCACGTGCTCAGACACTGCTAAGGATTAGTAACAAGTCAGGATTAATTTTGTAAACACAGAATGGTGCCTTGCAGCAGAAACAAAGCTTTGCTCCAGAATGCGGGTGCTGTGACTCTCCTTTTGTGACTTGCCCGAGACTCCACATAGTGTTCTTATTCACCTTGGCTACCTGCATCAACATTGGCTCTACCAGATAGTAGGGCCTGAGTGTCAGGGCAATTTATATACAGTCTAAATTTGCTATAGGGTTCTCTCTTGCTGTAGATCCACTTAAAACTGTCACTTCAGAGTTATCTGACAAATGTAATATTCCTAAATATTGAGTATGTTGCTTTCAAAATCAAAAAGGTTTTGAAAGGCTTGTGCTTTATTCTTGGTTTTTTGAAGTACAAGTTACAACAGCTTTCATTATTACCTTTAAATGGAATTCCCAGCATTGCCCAAATCTTTAGATCCTTGGAATGTTCACAAATATGGGAGACTTATGAATTTCTGTGGAGTTTTCTGCAGCATGACATTCTCCAGAATGTCAAGTTGATTGAGGTTCCCATAGGTTATATTTTAGCAGAGAGCAGTAGAGTAATGTGGCTCTGAGGCAAGATAATGATTGTGTGTTGAATCCTTTCCATGTGCAAGTGAATGGTTTTGACTATCCTTATTGAATGGAATTGAGAAGAATGTATTCATTGGTTCAGTAGCTGCAATACCAACTGCCAGAGATGACATCTATTCCAGTAAAAATGTTATATTCTTTACAGTAGCTGTTACTGAAGCTACCACTGGGTTAAATTTTGCTGTAGCTCTTCTGATTTTTGTAGCATTTTTTCTGTATGAAGATATTATGAGGAGTATTATCCTGCGTCTGTTGGTAGTGATACTAGTCGCTTCAAATCCTCCCAGAATGCAGTATTACTTATAATGTATTATCTTGGTTAAGTGCGAAAAATTTCAAGGGATCCATGTAACCCTTCTTACCACAAAGAAACTTACTCCACAAATGTGGGAACCAGTGTGAAAACTCTACTATTTAATAGATATATCTGTAGTCAGTAGTCAGTAAAACAACCACAGTATAGTTACATAGACCCAGTGAGCTCACCAAGAGATCACTCTAATAAGGAGTTGGGTTAAAACTCCTTATTAGGTTTGGCTAAAGTGTCTTTATAGGACATTACACTCTGAATCATGGTGAATGAGTTCATATTAATAAATTCTTTCTTATCTTATTTTATGTTCTGGTCCAAAGCCCAACCCCCGTAAGTTCTACTTTGACACATCTTCCCCTGATTCTTGCCAAAGGGATTTAGACAGGTTGTGTAATTCATTTGGTTAGTAAATTGTTTACTCTCTGAAGAGGGAATGTGTTTTCCTGCTCATGCTGAGCTGTTATCCTATCCTGGTCATTGTGTTGATGTCAATAAGGAGAGGCAGGAGCAGATCTTGAGGAAAGCAATTATTACCTAATGAAGTTTTTGTCACATTATCTAGTGTGTTCACATAGGGTCTCTAGACAATGGAAGGCTACTCTCTTCAAGTAGGAAAAAAAGACCACCTTTGCCAGCATGGAATGTTCAATGAAATTTAGGGGTTCAGGATAACATACTTGTGTACCCATATATCTTCATCCCAAGTCTTAAGACCCCATTCTTTCCCTATCAGGGCACTACTTGGGCATAAATGACCTGTTGATCTTATATATTTAGTTACATTTGCACTTTGGATGTTATTGCCCCTCTAAACCTGATTTTCATCACATTCTTTCCTGTAACTTTGAAAGACAAGGAAGGATCTCTAGTTCTCACTTTTTCTTTTCTCAAGGCTTCCAAAGCAGTTAACAAAGTCAGTTGGATTCACAATTCATGTTATTACCTTTTCTTCTATACTTTAGAAGTGCCACAACTACTGCATAACCCCAGGTTTCACTTTAAATCTGCACCTCAACCCATTTGACAAAAGTCTTATTATTGTGATCTATAAGAATCCCATGAACCGTCACCAACGGGGTCTTTAATGCCTCCTGGCCATTTAATAGTGGTTCAGTTTCAAATTCACCTTCTGAGAATTTCCTTTCTGCACAAATTGTCTTAGGCTGACCAAGATCAGCCTAAGATCTAAAAGCAAAAGCCTGCAATAAAGATTACATGTGAATAATTTATTTAGCAATGCTATATTGGCAAACATAAGTGTAGGCTAAGAGTGTGAAACAGAGAAGAAAGGAAAAAACCCATGCCAGAATGAATTATTGAGTTGGCTGTAGCCATAGTCTGTTGTGCTTGATCCTGTGAAACTTCTGAGTTTTATGGCTAAAATTTGAAAACTATCTACTCAGAGAAGTATGGAAACCCTTTTGGCTCCAATTTACTAATGGTCAGGCATGGTTTTTGGGTTGCACTGGACTTTGACAATTCCAATGGACATCCCACATCACGAAGACAGAGAATTCCTGAAAAAGGATACAGTTCAGTATTGGTCTAAGGTGAAGTGCTATTTGGTTGTACCTGCTTGAATCTGGTAAAAATCTGTATGAAACTTGTGATTGCAGCGGTGTCTGGAACAAATGGCGTGACCGAGAGGATGGATCTGAAATGTATAAGAAATGTCCAGTATAACACAATGCTCACAACTTTCAAGATAAGCATTCTAATTTTATTAGGTGCTGTCTTCCAAAAATGCTTTCACTGAGTCTTCAATAGGCCATTTGACTATTCCACAAGGCCAGCTTCCTCCCGGTAATGATGTAGGTCATAAAATGCGTGAAATCCTCAGATGTCAGCTCATTGTCTCACTTATTCAGTGAACAACCACCGCTAGATTCAGCTGTTTTTATCACCTCTAATCACCCCTGCTAGACCGCTATATTTAATAAATCTTAAAATTTCCCTAGATATTCAGGCTGTTTTAGGAACTCAGCCTATACTAAGGAATTTATCATAGACAAATAGGGATATCCCTCATGAGCAAAGTCAATTTTAGAGACTGACTATTCTCCAATTCTGATTGTTCTTCCCACACCCCTAGCCATACACACCTATAATCTTATAGAATTTCACTTACCGATGGACTTTGCTTCCTTTTAACTTCAGCTTGCCCTTAGCTCTTGTGGTCCTGACTCTGTCATGATTTCTCTCCAGGCATCATCTACCTTCAGTCCCCCACTGTTAACTGCCTCAATCTCCCAATATCTCGATGTTAAAATTCTTCAAAGAGATTTTATTTTAGGCCATGTCTCACCTGTCTGGATACCCATGGACTGTTTGCGTTTGGCTCTGGCACTTGCCATTTTTTCCAAAACCTGAAGTTGAGAGGGGAGAGAATCTGTGGGATCAAACCTCTCTACTCATAGCTTCCTCCTCAGTAAATACAATAGATAAGGTGTCTTTCCTTGCAAGGAAAGGGACTTGCAAGGGACTGAGTACAGCAGATACTACCACTGGTTAATTAGCATGTAAACTTTCCTACACCAACTGTTCTAATCAGAATAGAAGTCCCACGCTCTGCCTCGGGACTGGAAGGAATCATAGACATGTAGTGCTGATATTTGTGAATTGTTTTTTCCTCTCTGTTGATCTGAGTATTTGCATATCTCAAATATGACAACCAATAATGAATGGATAAGAATTAAATGACTTTCATTTTCTCTTTTAATTCACAAATAACTATGTACTTCATTCTGTTAATCCAGTTAATTCTCCACAATTAAATTAATCACCTTGTTTATATAGCCAGATTTATTATGTGAAATATTATCAAATGATATATTTTATTATGCTTTAAATTTTACAAAGCACTTATGTATCTGGTATTACATTCAGTCTTCATAACAATCTGGAGAATTAAGCAATAGAGATTGAACTGAGTTCCTAATATTGGTGAAGAAATGGCTGAATATCTCGCCCATGCTACTATTTACCAAAAAATTAGCAATGTGCAAATAGAGACCTCCTTCAGATCTGCAGTCAAATACACCTTCCCCTATATCACACCATACCATATTTGGTTATATATGTACATATAGATTACCCCAATTTGCATAATCTCTCTTTATAGTTTTATAAGACACTGGGAAAACACACACAGGCACACACTTTCTGTGATAACCAGTTTCTTTAGATGTAAAAGAAAAGAGTTGGATTAGATGGTTTCTAATATCTCCTTTATTTCTTCCATTCAGATTCTTATGCACCATAGCACCCTGGGAAAGCCTCTTTCACTTTTATCATACTGTAAGTCATTATTCTTTCTCCCACTTTCACTAAAAAGTCAGTTCTCCAGTGTGAGATGTGCTGTTCCAGATTTGAATTTGTGTCCCTAGTGCCCCTCACATAGTAGGCATTCAATACATTCATCAAGTAAATAAAACAACAATTGGAAATCAAATTTTAGTTCATAATTCTGAAGACATCACATCTTATTATTCATGGTTATATTGAATTAGAGGCCTTGAACAATTGAAAATCAAATTTTAGTTTTCAGTTTAGGGCATTAGTATTAGAGCCAACTCAAGGCAAAATGATGAAGTAGGCCAAGTGAGTCTTCAGGGATTCTACATCAATCCTCTTTCCAAAGATGTTTGGTGTTCAGTATGTAATTCATTCACCTCAATTTTTAGAATTGATAGAAACAGAAAGATAGACATTGAAAAAGCCAGAACTAGATAGTAAGGATCTGATGAAATAGAGTTAACAAAATAGATTTAATGACATATAAGATACTCTTCCGCGAGCGAATAAATGTCTTTGAAAGGCAGGCATGGCTTGATTTTAGTTTAGATGATTTAAGCATAACCGCATAAGAATAAAATATTTCATATAACTATAACAAGAATTGTGTTTTTAGTTCTATAGTTGTCATTTCTTGTTTAATTCATTGTGATTTGTTCTAATGTCAGTGACATATCTTGAAAATATCAAACTTAAATAGGACACTTAGGATTTGCTGTGATAAAAATATATTTTTTTAAATGTACCTCTTGGTATAAAATTGACATTGTGTTTCTATTTTGAAGACAGAATGTAATTTATACAATAATATTGAAATATATATTTTGTGTTAGTATAATACAAATATAAAATAGATATTTATTGGTATAAATCTAATACTGCACATCAACTTTTTTTCTTTTAATTCATTAATAATGTAAAAATTGCGTGGAAATTTGAGCCTCCACAATAAAAGGATGATTAAATATGTTGATGTGTATATAAGCTCCCAATTTTGTGACATCAGAGATACTGAAATAATTTTACTGCTATGAGGTTAGAATGACCACATTTTCCATAAGTTGAAGTTCCGTGCTTGAGTTATGCTTGTTTTTGTTTTAAAAAAGGCAACTCATTTTTAATAACTGTACCCCATATTTTGTTTATGCCACATATGTTCAATCTAATAATTTATTTTGTTCACTTTGTCAATTTTCTTAAGACTCCTTCTGTTTTTTCCCTTTTCAAGCACTAAAGTTACCATGGAAATGGTGCCATTGGCATCATGGGTGGGGCATTTACAGAAGTATATGTAGCTGCACTTTGTGAGGTTTAAGATTCAGACCATGTCACTGAGTGAGAAAAATCAAGGTTGACATGCATTTTACCTTCAATATATGTTTTAGCACATTAGTTACAGAAACCCATGTTGAGGTAACATTTTGATTGAAAATTAAATGACAGAAGAATGAAAGTAAAACCTTAAAGCTCTCCTACTAATGCTGATTTGTTCATATTATATTTTACTCCTATATTGTTAACCACTTAATAATGTAAATATTAATATTATATAGTCAAAAGTATCTGTGGCATAATTATTTGTCTATGTGCCTCCATTTGCAAAATTAAAAGTAAGAAAATTCAGCACCTCTATTTCTTTGATATTGATATTTGAACATATATAGTAACAATGTACACTTACAGATCATGTAGCTAGAGGATATTACAACACTTACTTATATTTCTAATAGACTCCTTGATATAGAGAAGCTCTTCATTTCAGTATATTATATGTAGTCTACTAATGTGCTTTCTATCACTATGGTTTCAACTTTTTAAGAATTTCATATAAATAGAATTATAGTATATATTCTATTGTATCTGACTGCTTTTATTCAACATAGTTATCTTAAAATTTGCACATGCTGTTGCATTCATGCTTAGGTTATTCCTTTCAATTACTTCACTATTTTATGGTGAAGGGGTCCAGAATATATCACCTCAAAATATACCACTTTAAGATAAAGATTGCTTTGAGCTGAAGGCAATTGAGAATTAACAGATGGAGTGAAAGTTCTCAGCCGTCCTCTGATATCTGCCTAAGAGTAGGACACAAATTTACCTTTGTGAAGACAGCATAAACTTTCCTCCCCTCTCCTAGATGTACCAAGATGAGGAGAGCAAACCTTATCACTGGAGACAGACAGCCAGTGGCACCAACATGAGTCTGTGTAAATGAACCTAAATAAAATAACATTTATCTTCCATTAAATCCTCCTGTATATATCCTATTACTTTCCCATAATTTATCAGCCCTAGCTGCCCTAATTTCCTTTCTTTTGTTTTGTCAGTTCTCTACAATTTATTGCTCTTTGTTAAAATGGTACATACGCCCCTAAGTTTAGCAGCTTCTTTGAGTCTTCCACTTCTTTTCTGTGAAGCCACTGTGCTTGTAATATTAAAAATTACAATGACAAGGCATGATGGCTCATGCCTGTAAACCCAGCACTTTGGGAGGACGAAGAGGATCACTTGAGCCCAGAAATTTGAGACAGCCTGGGCAACATAATGAGACCCTGTCCTTGTACCTACAAAAAATAAAAATAAATAACTGAGCAAAGTTATGCGTGCTTGTAGTCTCAGCTATTTGGGAGGTTGAGGCAGGAGGATCACTTGAGCCTAGGAGGTCAAGGCTGCAGTGAGCTGTGATTGCACCACTGCACTCCAGCCTGGGTGACAGAGCAAGACTCTGTCTAATAAAATTTGTATGCTTTTTCTTCTGTTAATTTGTCAGTTTAATTCACAGGTCTCAGTTACTAAACCCAGGAGGATAGAGGGATTTTTTTTTTCTGGATATACCAAAATCTGTGAATAAATATTCTGTTGTTGGACGTTTGGGTTGCTTCCAGGTTTTGGCTATATGAATAAAGCTTTTATTAACATTCATGTAGAAATCTCTGCCTGAACTTAGGTTTTCATTTTTGGGGGAGATAAGTAATTAGAAGTAATGTTGCTGGAATGTATGGTAAATGTATTATTAACTTTGTAAACATCTTCCATGAAAGTTGTAGCATTCTGCATTCCTACCACCAACATAGTTTTAGTTCTAGTTGCTCATATTCTCATCAATGCTAAGTAATTTTAGTTTTAAATGTTAGCCATTCTAACATTGTTTTAGTTTTAGTTGCTCGTATTCTCATCAACACTAAGTAATTTTAGTTTTTAAATGTTAGCCATTCTAATGGGTGTGTAACAGAATCACAATTTAATTTTCATTTTCATTTCTATGTCAGCTATTAATGTTGAGAGTCTTTTTGAGGGCTTATTGGCAATTCATACATCTTTTTTTGTAAAATATATTTAATTTTTTGCCCATTTTTATTAGATCATTTTTCTTATAAATGAATGTTAAAATAATTTTTTATGTAACAAAGTTGCAGCTTGATAGGAAGAATAAGCTCTAGTGTTCTATGGCATTGTAGGAGAACTATAGTTAACAATAATTTATTGGATATTTTCAAATATCTAGAAGAGATGATTTTGAATTCCCAACATGAAGAAAGGATACATGCTGGAGGTGATGGATATCACAATTACCCTGATTTGATCATTAGACATTGTATACATGAAACTGAAATATAAGACTATACCCCATAAAATATGTACAATTATCATGTAACAAAAATAATAGAAAAAGAGTTCTCTATCTAGTCTGGATACAAGTGCTTTCTCATATGTATATGTTTTATAATTTTTTTCTGCTAGCCTGTGGTGTGTGTTTTAATTTTCTTTATAATTGTGTCATTTGCAGAGCACACATCTTTAATTATGGTAAATTCCAATTTATCTTTCTTTTCTTTTATGGTACATTTTTAATGTCCTATTTGAGAAAATTTTACCTACTTCGATGTTACAAAGATTTTTGTTATGTTTCTTTTTATAAGTTTTAACGTTTCAGCTTTTATTTTTATGCATATAATATATAATATATTTTGAAATAACATTTGCATATGATGTGAGGTAAGGATTTGAAAATATTATTTTTCCATATGAATATCCAATTATTCCAGAAACAATTTTAGAAAAGACTATTATTTTCCCACTGACTTACCTAAGCCCTTTGTCAAAAATCAATTGCTAATATATGTGTGGCTTTATTTCTGGACTCTATTCTGTTATGTTAATCTGTATGTCTATCCTTACACCACCATGTCCTGATTATACAGATTTATAAGATCTTGAAGTCAGGTAATATGAGTCCTATAACTTTGATCTTTTACAAAATTGTTTTGTGCACTCTATGTTTTCACATTCCCTTATAAATTTTAAAATCAGCTTGCCAATTTCAACCAAAAATAAAAGCCTTCTGGAATTTTATTTTAATCTTTTATTTTGAGATAGATTTAGACTTACAGAAACACTGCAGAAATACTTAGAATTTCCTTGTACCTTCATCCAGATTTCCATTATGTTAGCATCTTACATAACCATAGAACAATGATCAAAACTAAGGAACTAACCTTGACAAAGTGTTATTAGCTAAACCAAAGAAGTTATTTGAATTTCACCAGTTTTTCAACTATTGTGCTTTTTCTGTTCCAGGGTGCAATCCTGGATGCCATGTTGCATTTTGTTGTTATGTCTCTTTAGTTTTTAAAATATGTGACAGTTCTCCATCTTTCCTTGTTTTCCATAGTCCTGATGCTTTTGGAGTGTACTGATCAATTATTTTTTGAAATGTCCCTCCATTTTGGTTTGTCTGATGTTTTCTTATTATTAGATTGAGTTCATGAACTGTTGAAAAGAATATTACAAAGTGGTATGCCCTTCTCAATGCATGTCAGGTTATGCTTAATGTCAATATGTATATTGAAATTTTGATACAATGTTGGCTTTAGGCACTTGGTTAAGGCACTGTCTTCCAAGATTATCCATGGTAAAATTACTATTTTCCTATTTGTAATTACTATTTTTTGCATATTGTTTGTATATTATGGAGACTGTGCAAACATTCTGCTTCTGCTTAAACTTTTGCTCACTAAACCTTGCAAAAATTAGGTGAATCTTGCCTATGTCTTTTTCCTACATCATTTATTACTGTACTGTACTAATAGCGATTTTCTATTTAAATTGTTCTTCTATATTTATTAATTGGAATACTTCTATAGGAAAATTGTTTTTTCTCTTCCATTTACATATTCAGTTATTTATTTAAATCATTATGGTTTAATAACATATTCAGTTATTTATTTTGTTTTGCTCAAGTTGTTGCGATGTTGGTTATGATAAATTCTTTCACGCTGGGTGCTGCATAGTTCAACACTTAGACATGCCTCATCATTTTTTTAGCACTTCTTTTCCTGTGGTACTTTTAGTTATTTTAGACTTATTTTATATTTACCTTCTCAAACTCTTGAATCAACCAATTATCCAAGGATGTCTGGTCTAGTTTGTGAAGAATGTTATTCAGGAACCAAGATCTAGGTGGTATGCATATTCATTAGTATTGGTATTTCGTTGATCCTAGTCCCTCAGTGAATAGACTTAGAAAATATATATCTACATAATAAATTATGAATACACATTTTATGATTATTTCCTTATATGTCTGTACACATTTAAAAAAAAATTATGAGTTCATATTGGTAGTGTTTATCATCAGCAGATACACACGATAAATTTTAAGATAGCATTGTGACTGAGTAATGAATTGAGAATATGGAGCTGGAAAGAGATGTGCAAAATTAGATCACACAAATTGGCTTGAACATACCATAGGATTTATTCTCTTAACCCAAGTATGGTCTCATTGATGGTTAATTTTAAGTGTCAACTTGACTGGGTTAAAGGTTATCCAAATAGATTTTAAGGCATTATTTCTGGGTATGTCTGTGAAGATGTTTTTGGAAGAGATTGGTATTTAAATCAGTGGATGGAGTAAGAGAGCTCCAGCCTCACCCACTGTGGGCAGGCCCTAGCTAATCAGTTTAGGGCTGGGATAGAGCAAGAAGGCAAATAAAAGGCAAATTCACTTTCTCCTCTAGAGCTGGGGCTCCCATCTTCTCTTGTGCTTGGGTGTCAGAAATCCAGGTTCTCTGGCCTTTAGACTCTGGGACTTGCAGCATCAGATCTTGGGGTTCTCAGGCCTTCAGTCTCAAACTGAGAGTTATGCCATTGGCTCCCTTGGTTCTCAGATCTCCAGACTTGGACTGAGCTATGCCACTGGTTTCCCAGTTTCTGCAGCTTGCAGACAGCATATTGCAGGACTTCTTAGCTTTGATAATCACATAAGCCAATTCTCATAATATATTTTCTCTCATATATCTATATATATGTATATATATATCTTATTTGTTCTGTTTCTCTGCAGAATCCTCATTAAAACAGTCCCTTTTGGTAAATTTCAATGCATCCTTAAAAGCAATGTGCATTTCGCTATGTTTTTGACAGAGTTTTCTGTAAGTCACATTGGTTGTTAGTATTCATCTTTATCCTTACTGATTTATTATCTTTTTTTTGATCACTCACAGAAACAGTACTGTTGAACTTTCCAACTGTAATTGTACATTTATTTGCATATTTCCTATGGTACTATTAGGATTTGCTTTATATATTTGAAACTCTGTTATTGACTGTCTATACATTTAGGAGTGTTATGTATTCATGATGAATGGATCCCTTTTCCTTTATAAAACATCTTTCTATAACTCTAGTAATATTCTTTGTTCTGAAGTCTACTTTAATTAACTAAATTAAAAAATGTATATGTTTATTGTCCATAACATGATATTTTGAAGTATGTATACATTGTAAAAGGTTAAATTGAGCTAAATAACATATGCATTCTATGTTCACAGTCTAATTTCAAGTAATGTTCCCCCTATAACTATAATATAGGGAACATACAATAATATAATTCTATTTTTTCCTCTTATTCTTTGTGTGCCTATCATAATCTTAGTTCTATATGCCAACAATTCATTGTTGTTTTTCTTTATAAAGTTTATCTTTTAAATAAGTTTTTTATAAATGAGAATTTTTAAAAGTTTATTTACATACTTACTATTTTTATCATTCTTAATTCTTTGTGTTGATCCAAGTTTCCGTCTGGTATTATTCGCCTTCTTCCCTAAA
The DNA here is from genome assembly GCF_028885655.2 of Pongo abelii. Classification (NCBI taxonomy): domain Eukaryota; kingdom Metazoa; phylum Chordata; class Mammalia; order Primates; family Hominidae; genus Pongo; species Pongo abelii. The sequence continues at coordinate 101,961,598 of NC_071996.2, read as the reverse complement.
AAATTCATTTAGCAGTCCCTTTCTTTCTTTTCTTGTAGTGTAGATTGACTGATGACAATTTTTTTTTAGCTGTTGTCTGTCTGAAAGTCTTTATTTGTGTTCATTTTTGAAGCATATTTTTATTAAATATAGAATTCTAGGTTCACAGCTTTATTTTTTTTCCTTTGGCACTTAAAAAATATCTTTCCATTGTTTTCTGAATTGCATATTTTTTGTAAGAAGTCTGAATTATCTTTATCTTATTCTACCTGTTTAGTGTCTTTTTTTCTCTGCCTACATTTTTACTGATTTCAGAAGGAAACTTTGTTTTTACATTCAGTAACACATAATTACCCAGATTACTTTAAAAGAAACTTCCATAAATAATAAGAATAAATTATAATTTAAAAATTAATTTTGTAAATGACACCTAAAGGAAAATAACGTAAGTATTGTCAATATAATCTTCAAATCTTATTTGACCTATAACAATATTCTCTGCCTAATTTTAAGGGTTTCTCTTATCACTTGGTGTAGTTATCTTTGTGTTTATTCTTCTTGTGACTTGTTTAGCTTCTTGGATCTATTTGAGTATAGTCTTGAAATTTGAAAAGTTTTTAGCTATATGTTTTAAAATAGTTTTTCCTTCTTCTTTCTCCCCTCTGGGTCCTCCCATGTCATCTATCTGAGTCCTCCCATGCCATCTGCCTGAGACTCCAATTATATATGTACTTGACTGCTTGAAATTGTCCCATTGTGGTTCTGTTTATTTCTTTAAGTCTTTATTTCTCTGCATCTTAGTTTGGATAGATTCTAGTGCTGTGTCATTATGTCCACTAACTATCCAATCTGGTATTCATATTAAGCAGTAAGTTTTTATTTCAAAATTGTATATATCTTGAACAGTTTGTTTCTTTTTCTATCCATAATTTCTCTCTTAATTCCTTAATTATTTGAGTGTATAAGGCATACTTATAACAGTGGTCTTAAAGTCTTTGTCTGCTATTTCATCTTGTTTGTTATTTATTTGTCTTTTTCTGTTCAGAATTTCTTCTTCTTAAGAGTTGCATTTTCCTATTTCTTGGCATGTTCAACATCTTAATAATCATAATATCTAGCATCCAAACAAACATTATTATTTGACTGGATTTAGTTATATTTCTTTAAAGAATGTTGCATTTTGTTTTGATGGCTTGTTATGTTACATATAGATCAGTTTGGTTTTTTTAAGGCTTATTTTTAAGCTTGAATATGGTGGCTCTAGAGCAGCATTTACTCTAAAGATAGTTTAGCCCTACTACTAAAGCATGACCCTAATGAAACCTTTACTAAATCTCTCCATTGTATGTGAGCTTTGAGAATTGTCAGTTTTTAGTTCCCTGTTATTCTTTGCCTGGTCTCATAAAATTCAGCCCCACAAATAGATGGATTAATATTCTTCAAACACTCAAAGCTACCCCATGTAGATTTTTATAGCTCCATTTTTACACAGCTCTTTCCTCTCTCGACCTCTGTCCCACAGCTTCCTGTTACTTCAGGATTTTTTCAGGACAGTAATTGAGTGTTACCAAACAATGGGCAAATAGATCTCCAATGATATATACCAAGAGTCAGTGTTGGTAGAGAGTTACTTTAGGACACTGCCATAGGAAACAGTAGCTAGTATCTAACACTGGCATCAGTACAAGTGGGAGCCCCATCCCAGGGATAGAACTAGCTTCAGAGAATGTCCACTTGATGTAACATGACAATCACGGAAACCTTCATGTGGCTTTACGTGTAGCAAAGGACCCTGGAGTTAACAGAAGCGAAGAAGATCTCATGCCCTACAACTTTGAGAAATAAGGGGCAGAGATACTGAGAACCTCTTAAAAATAAATGATAATTAAAAATACAGAAAATTGATAATTCTGTAAAAATACAGAAAAATGATAATTAAAAATACAGAAAATTGAATAAACATGCAGACATACACACACACACATATATATATATATATATTTAAAGAGGTACTTTTCTATAAGGCCATATATATCAACCATTGTGTCATATATAGCCATGCATATATGAAAGTTTCATTGTCATAAGAGCAGTACAATCTTACATACTGTCACACAGAAACATTTTGGTAGGGCCTAGTTTTTAATTCAAGTGTGCATAAATTTGTTGCAGAGACTTTTATCTATCTAATATTTTCTCTGCATCTGCAATAACAGGATTATTACTGGGCTATGATTTCTTCAATATAGTACTTTTCTCAGCCCTCTTACAATTAGGTATAGGTTTGTGATTAATCTCCCTTCAATGGAATGCAAGTTTAAGTAATGTATATCACTTCAAGACTTAGCCACTAAACCTTCCCACATGTGCTACTCCATGAGCTAGAATGGTGTAAACTTGGAAGCAACATGTAAAAAATAGATTTCCCATTAGTGTGGGGACTCTGAATATTTGTGCCTACTCCGAATGTTTGGAGTAGAGCTGCAGTTCATATAATACTTACTATCTGTAATATACTGTATAGCAATTTATGGATCCCATGTAAATGTATATGATTCTGTGACCTCAAAGAATTAACATATCAGAGATGTTTGTTCTATGGGAAATATCCTTCTGTAATGTTTTACTCTATCCTCTGGATTCTCAAAGCACTTGGTACATAGCTCTATTATAAAACTTATTGCCTGGTATTGAATTTATTGACAAATATTTGTTCTGTGCTATAACATAAGGTACCCAGGAACTGGGACATTTTCTTTACTTATCATCCATTTACTATTTCAAAAACTATTTCTTGACCTACTTGCTATGTGCCAGACACCTCACTAGTCACTGGTAATACAGTGAAGAAAACAGATGTAGTATCTTCTCTCCTGGTGCTTAAAATTGAAGAGGAAAGACAGACAATAAAACAAAAATTAGTGAATTAGTACATCATAAGGAGGTGCAAGATTTTAAGGGAACATATTAGGGGTAGCTATTTCAGTATATGGCATATTCATGCAAGGTTGCCTTGAGTAAGTGATACCTGAATTTCGAAGAGTGAAATTGAATTAGTTTGGCAAAGGGATGCAGAAGGGCTAAGAGTATTCCAGGCAAAGGCATAGATGTGTAATAAAAAAAAAAAAAAGGCCAGACTTCCCTTTGTATTCTGGCAAAGAATAAAAAGAAATTGAAGTTGCCAGACTATGGTGATTTTGGTGTGGATGGGAAGATCATCAGGTTTAAGAGATAATTAGGAAGAAGACATGATCGAAATTGAGAATATACAAGACAGAATGTTCAAGAATGATCCTTAGCTTGGATAATTGGGTGTGCTCAGGACCACTCACTGAATTAGGGTATGTGAAAGGAGCAGGAGGTTAGCGTGACCAGTGCAGATGATGATCACATGAAAAGTTTGAGTTGCTTCTGAGACACCCAAGTTAAGACACTCAGTAGGCATTTGGACACGAAGAGCTGGCCCTTGAAAAGATGGTCTGAACTAGAGTTATTTATTTGTCATCATTAGTTTGAGGATTGCAATTGAGGCTGCTGTACATGTGGGTAATATCATTCATGAAGATGCCGTAGGGCATAAATGGAGGAAAGCCATGGTTAGAATCCTGAGGTACATTAACATTCAAGAAACAGAAAAAATAAGCCCCAAAAGGCATTTCCAAGAGGGAAAACATTTATTTCACCATAAGATGAAGGAAGGAGATGCTTTAGTTGCTGGAAAAGAAGCAGTTCTGGGCGCCCCTAGTGGCAGGAGTATGGGGACCAGGGCTAGAGGTCACATGAGTGAATTCCAGGCAGGAAGCAGACATTAATTGGACTAGAAGTATGCCTGTATTTCAATAATTAAATGTCTGAACCAAGAGCCTATTGGCTGAACATCAGTTCTGGATATAGAAAGTATACAGCTTGAGGATTAGTAAGTGGAAGGATCTATCAAGTGAGAAGTCATAAACTTAGTATGCAGGAGAAGAAGGGGAAGAAGAACAGTGCTTTGAATCAGGTGGGGAAATGTTTGAAATAACCACTGTGGAGGTCGGCAGAGAGAGATAAGAGAAATCGATTAGGATTTTTGTGCAGTGATACAGCTTCACTGAATGTGTTGACTAAGTTAATTACCAACTACCTATACATTCCCAAGTGTTCAATACGTTCTTTGTAGTAACACTGTTTTCACATATTACTTATGTGAGAAATGTATGTACAATATCTTTTTTCCTTCATAGGCTTTATGCTCCATATGCATAGAAACCAGAGGGAGAACAGCAGAGAGATTAAGCTTCAAGAGTCATCTTTCCTGAGTTTAGGTCCCTTTTTGGGTTTCACCAGCTCACAGACTTGGATAGGTCGTATATTTCTCCACTTAACTTTCTTCATCTTGAAAATGTAAATAATATAAGTACTTCTTATATGGGATTGTGGTGACAATTAAGAAAATGTATGCATATAAAATACCTGGCCACATAGTGTTAGCTATTATTGTTCACTGCTCTATCTCTAGTACCTGGAACATATCCGGTCTTGTAATGTACATTTGTGGAATAAATGTATGGGCAACCGAATAAATTAGTGCTGGCAACAAATGGCAAGGATTGAATGATTTCTTTTTCTTTACTGAATTAACAACCTAGATGTGGATGCAAAGAGTGGGAATTATTAAATTTTTCTGGATTTAAGGTTTATTTCAAATGGGCTCACATTGTACAAGGCAACTGAAGACACTGGTAAGAGAGGGGCTGAAATGATGGATTGTAAACTGTAAGCAGGGCTGAAAAAGCCCTGAAGCCTGGAAGGGTCCTAGCATGGGGCTGGCCTCCATATGAATATTCAGCCAATGTCTATGAAATGCAGGAATGTAAACTGTGGCAGAGAAAGTGATATAATTTGTGAAAGAAAAAAATCATGCGTTATACAAATATTTGCAATCCTACCCCTTTTCTTCAAAGCCCCTTCTAGGAATGGCAGATAGATCTCAGATTTTCCTTGTTGCTTGTTTGTTGTGGTAGTGGTGATAGTGTTTGTTTGAGTGTTTGTTTTTCTGAGCTGAATGATGGATCTGAGGACACAGGACTGGAGAAGTTTTCAGAGAGCTACATGGTTCTATTAAGTATTAAGAAAGGGACCCCTCGGGAAGATCTCTGGGAATGAAGAGGCTGGAGCCCATGAGGCAGGAGGGTGGGGTGGCAGAAGGGTGATAGAAGAGATGAAGTGGCCCACAGCTAAAGGGGGCCTTAATGACCTGGGGAATGGGCAGGTCTCATGGGGATTTTTACATTGCATGTGTTTTGTTATAAAGTATTGCTGAAAGATGTGAGATATAAATTTCTACTTTAATTCCTTATGAAACATCAGTCAACTCTTAACATCCTCTAAGGTCTTGTGGCACTGCAGTTACTTTGAGTGGGATGTGATAAAGGTGGAGTCCTTCTTCAGGGTGAGCATGGAACAGCATTCAGCACATTGCATGGCATCTGAGTATTTGCAGGGTGTCCACAAATCTTGTCAACATAGATAATATCTTAATAGAGCAGATTAAGACATCTTTGATGGCATTATATATACCCTATTTTTCCACACTTATGGACATACTATAATGTAACTTTGTGTGCTCTCCATATAGTCTTCTATAAGAGGATCAAAATAGCTTAAACTATTATGAAACATTATTTAGATATTATGCCAATTTTAGAAATGCCTTGTCTATGAATGTTTTCCTAGTATTTTGTTATAATGTTAGGTGAACTTCAACAACTTCAGAAACAGTGTGTTAAGATTTCATTTTTTGTTCTCTTTGAGTTGGGTAAATGTGGCAGATGTCCCTTGTGTATGCACATTGGGGTGGGGGAGGAAGAGGGTGGCTGTTTCATTACGTGGCTATGTCAGGGCGATGGCTCAGCAGAGCTCATGGAGAAAGGGTGCCTTGTAGGGACTCCCTGTGGGAGCAGCAGCTGCATGAACACACAGGAACCACGGCCTCTAGCAGCACTTTCCCCTTCTCAAAATTCCACCTCCTTCTTTGTAACCATTTTTTTTTTTTCCAGAAGCTTCTTGTAAAAATTCAAAGAACAATTCCTTCTGCCAAACCTCCCACAAAGACTCATGCCTAAATTGTCAGTTAACACTTTTGTAGGGATTTCCTGACAATCAGTTAAAAGGAAAAGTTCCAAGAGAGCTAGGTGCTGGGGAGTGAAACTGACTCTCAGGGAAAAGATGGCTTGCTAATTTTGCCAGAAGCTGGCCTCAGCTGTTAAACTCAGTTGGCCATCAGGTACCAACCCATGGACAAGTATATAGCGTGTGTCCGCGCTTCACTCTTGAGCTTCTCTTTGTACACATGTTCATTTTTACTTTCCTTACCTTTCTCAGATCTTCACTTAAATCACCTTAATATGAGGGAGTGTGTGTGTGTGTGTGTGTGTGTACACTAACCTTTTCTTTTCTTAATATCAACCTTTCTGAAAAGATGGTTCAGGTAATTTTTGATACACCATAGCTTTTTCTTTCTCTTTTTTTTTAAAGGCTTATTGAGATATAATTTACATAAAACTCACCCATTAAAGTGTACAATTAAATTATTTTTAGTATATTCACAGATATGTACAATTATCACTACTGTCATGTTTAGAATATTTCAGTCACCAAAAAAAGAAACCCCATATCCTTTAGCAATTACTTTCATGTGCCCAGTCTCCCTATCTCTAAGCAGCTTTCTGTATCTATAGATTTGCCTATTCAAGAGATTTCATAAACAGAATCATATTATATGTGGTCTGTTTACTGACTTCTTTAACTTAGCATGTTTCCAAGATTCTTACATATTACTGTATCAGTACTTAATGTTTTTATGGATGAATATTATTAAAGTATATGGATATATTACATTTTGCTTTACATTCCATTCATTGATGGATATTTGGGTATCTTCACTTTCTGGTTATTGTGAATAGCACTGCTGTGATATTTGTATATGAGGTTTTGTTTGAACTCCTGTTTTTAATTCTTTTGGGTATATATTTAGGAGTGAAATTGCTGGGTCATGTGGTAATTTTATGTTTTAATATTTGAAGAACCACCAAAATTGTTTTCCACAGTAGCTACAGCATTTTACATTCCCACTGGCAATGTGCAAGAGTTCCAGTTTTGTCACTACTTCATTAACTCTTATTATTTTCTTTTTTTGTTAACACTATTATTATAGCCACCCTAGTGGGTGTAAAGTGGTATCTCGTTATTGTGGTTTTGATTTGCATTTTTCTAATGATAAATTATGTTGAGCATCTTTGTGTGTGTATGTGTGTGTGTGTTGGCCATTTGTGTTTCTTCTTTTGAAATCTCTATTTAAGTCCTGTGTCCATTTTAAATTGGGTTTGTCTTTTTATTGTTGAGTTGTAAGAGTTGTTATATATTCTAGGTAATAGACTCTTATTGGATATATAGTTTTCAGATATGTTCTTGAATTGTGTAGATTGTCTTTTTCACTTTTTTGAAAACATTCCTTTATGCACAAAAGTTTTTAATTTTGATGAAGCTCAATTTGTCTATATTTTCTTTTGCTACCTGTGCTTTTGGTGTCAGATAGAAGAAACTATGGCCAAATGTGAGGTTATGAAGATTTATCCCTATGTTTTCTTCTAAGGTTTCTGTAGTTTTAGGTCTTAACATTTAATTATTTTATCCATTTTGAGTTAGCTTTTGAAAAAGTATGAAGTAAGAGTAAAACTTTATTATTTCACTTGTGGTATTCAGTTATTCCAATGCTACTTGTTGAAAAAACTATTACTCTCCCATTGAATGGTTTTGGTAGTCTTGTCAAAAATGAGTTGACCATATAGGCATGGGATTTATTTCTGGACTTTCAATTCTATTCCATTGATTTATATATCTATGGTTATTCTAATGTCACATTTTCTTAATTACCATTGCTTTGCAATTAAGTTTTGTAATTGAGAAGTGTGAGTTTTTCATATTTTGTTCTTTTTTCAAGAATGTTTTGGCTCTTGTTGGTCCCTTACAATTTCCATATCAATTTTAGAATTAGCTTGTCAGTTTCTACAAAGAAATCAGCTAGATCTAATGAGTATTACATTAACTCTGTAGATCGGTTTGGGGGATATTGCTATCGAAATCGTATGTCTTCTGATTAATGAGCATGGGATACTTTGTTAAGTATTTTATTCTTTTTAATGTTATTATAAATTGATTTTTTCTTAATTTCTTTTTGGATTGATATTGCAAGTATGAGAAAGACAATTGATGTTTGTGCATTGAAACCAAATTCTGCAATATTGCTGACCTTGTTTATTCTTTTTTTAAAGTGAGTTTCTTAGGATATTCTATATACAAGATCACGTCATCTGCAAACGGGGATAGTTTTACTTTTTGTGGTCCAATTGGGATGCCATTTTTTTTTGTTTATTTTCTTATTTTCCCTGGCTAGAACTTTAGTACAATTTTTAATAGAAGTGGTAAGAGGACATTCTTCTTTTGTTTCTAATCTTAATGAGAAAATATCCAGTCTTTCACCAGTAAATACGATGTTAACTCTGGGTTTTTTATGGATACCTTTGACCAGGTTGAGGAAGTTCTCTCCTGTTCCTAGCCTGTAGAGTGCTTATATCATTAAAAAGAAGTTAAATATTGTCAAATACTTTTTCTGCATCTATTGAGATGATTACATGATTTTTGCTTTTTATTCTATTGATATGGGGTATTACATTATGATTATTAAACTAATCTCACATAGTGGGGTAGATTTTCTCTTAGCTGTGGTATGTAATTCTTTTTTTTTTTTTCACTCAGTTTGCTAACATTTTGTTGAGGGTTTTCATGTCCAGATTCATAAGACACATTGGACTGTAGCTTTCCTTTATTGTGATGTCTTTGTTTAATCTTCTTTTCACAGTAACTCTGGCTTCATAGAATGAGTTGTGAAGTGTCCCTCTTCGATATTTTGGAAGAGTTTACGAAAAATAGATATTAATTCTTTTTTAAATATTTCATAGAATTCAGTAGTGAAGTCCTCTGGCCCCTTAGGTTTTCTCTTGTGTGAGTATTTTTTAAAATTACCAATTCAATCCCTTTACTTTTTATAGGTCTATTCATATTACATGTTTTTTTCTTGAGTCAGTTTTGGCAGTTTGTGTGTTTCTAAAAATTTTTCCATTAACTCTCAGTTTTCTAATTTAGTAGCATATAATTGATCATAGTATTCTTTTATAATCATTTTTATTTTTGTAAGATCAATAGCAATATCCCCTTTTTATTTCTGATATCAGTAATTTATCTTCTCTCTTTTTATTTTGGTCAGCCTAACTAAAAGTTCATCAATTTTCTTGACCTATCCAAAAATCAGCTTTGATTTCATTGATTTTCTGTTTTTTTCTGTTCTCTATTTCATTAATTTCTACTCCTTTTGTTTATTTTTAATATTTCACTTCTTTTATTTGCTGTAGGGTTAGTTTGATCTTCTTTTCCAGTAGTTTAGGTTGAAGTTTAGGTTGTTAATTTGAGATATTTCTTTATTGTTAATATAGACACTTAAAGCTACAGTTTCCTTTAAGAAATACCTTAGCTACATTCCATATGTTTTGGTATGTTGTGCTTTTAGTCCCATTCATTTCAAAGTACTTTATTATTTCCCTTTTGATTTCTTCTTTGACCCCGGTTGATAATTTAGGAGTTTTATTTAATTTCCATACATTCATGAGTTTCCAAATTTCTAATTCTAATTTCATTCCATTATGACTGGAAAACAGCTACATTATTTTTACACTTACAAATTTATTGAGGTTTGTTTGATGGCCTATTTGGAGAATGTTCCACACACACTTGAGAAGAATGCATATTTCATTGATGGTTAGAGTGTTCCCTAGATGTCTCTTAGGTCCAGTTGGTTTATAGTGTTCTTCAACTCTTTTGTTTCTTTGCTGCCCTTCTGCCTAGTAATTCTATCCATTACTGAAAGAGAGGTACTGAAGTCTTCAACTATTATTTTTGGATTGTCTATTTCTCTCTTCATTTCCTTCAGCTTTTGCTTCATGTGTTTTGATACTGTGTTATTAAGGGAGTACATGTTTGTAATTCTTATATATTCTTAATGGATTAGCCCTTTACCATTGTACAATGTTCCTTTCTATCTTTAGTAAAATATTTTCTCTTAATCTGTGATCAGTATTGCCACTCTAGTTTTCTTGTGGTGGTCACTTGGATGATATATATTTTTTAATGTTAACTTTCAATTTATTTGTATCTTTGAACCTAAACAGTGTTTCCAATAGACAGCCTAGAGTTGGATCATGGTTTTTTAAATCCAGTCTGACGATCTTTGCTTTTTTGTTTGATTGTTTAATCTATTTTATTTAATTGACTATTACTTAATCCATTTAACATTTATATTAAGAAATATAATTTACTAATTATAAATAAATTTACTTGTGCCATTTTACTTTATATTTCCTTAGTATTGCTGTAAAGTTTACCATTGAGAAATAAAAATAAAATCATGAGCTCCCCACAACTGACTGAATGGACCACCTCTTGGCTAAGGGGACTCCAGAGAAACCTGAAAAACTGAGTTCCTAGCCATGCGGGGAGGGGAGATCAGACACACCTAATTATACCTTCTCCCTCCCTAAGGGCCATTAGGCTTACTTTCCTAAGGGTTAAACAGAACCCAGCCCTTTTGAAAGCCTTGCCAGGCTCCCCTCCCTTTTTGCAGTTTCAACACAGTGATTGACCAGCATTTCTTCTTGATAAGGGACTACCACCCTTAGAATGGTTCTGGCCAGTCTAAAGAGGCTGTGTACTTTGGTCGGGTGCGGTGGCTCACGCATGTAATCCCAGCACTTTGGGAGGCTGAGGCGGGCGGATCACGAGGTCAGCAGATTGAGACCATCCTGGCTAACACGGTGAAACCCCGTCTCTACTAAAAGTACAAAAAATTAGCTGCGCGCGGTGGCGGGCGCCTGTAGTCCAGCTACTCGGGAGGCTGAGGCAGGAGAATGGCGTGAACCCAGGAGGCAGAGATTGCAGTGAGCCGAGATCACGCCACTGCACTCCAGTGTGGGCAACAGAGTGAGACTCCGTCTCAAAAAAATAAAATGAAATGAACAGGCTGTGTACTGAGTGCCTTCATATACTCTGCTTCACCTTCTGACTAATAGTGTCTAATTTAATACATTTAAATATTCAGTCTTCATCCCCAAATGATCATGGGATACATGTAACATGCATGTTTATTTACTATGCAGGTACATGCTCCCTCTTTGTGAATATTCATAGCTTCTCCTATAACCTATTGACTGTGTACATATACTTAGCTAACTCATTCAGCATAAATTACCTTCTCACTCTTTTCTCCCTCAAAGTGCCTGCTTTTGATTTCTGCTGGAGGCTACACTTTCCATCTTGCAGATGGCCAGCCTGCATACTACAACCCTTTATAAGAAATAAAGCTCTCCTCTCCAAATTTATGAACCTCGTGATTCTTCAGTTAACACCCTATGCATCTTAAATTATGAAAATTAGCTTCATATTTATACTATCTTAATTCCAATGAGATACAGAATCATGACCACTATTTAGCAGTATTCCTCCCCCCACCTTTTAGGGTATTATTATTATACATATTATATCTATTAATGTTACAACCCCAACGATACATTGTTATAATTGTTACTTGTTATAATTTTTTGTCTGTTAAGGAAGCTGAGAGAAGATAGAAGAGCCATTATATCCTTATTAGCTTTTATCATATTAACCTCTTTACTTAACATTTCTGGTTCTCTTTGTTCATTTATTCCTGTAGATTTAAATTACCGTCTAGAGTCATTTCTTTCACCAAATAAAGCTTTGCTTCCGCTCACTTTCTTTGTGCTTTTATTAGCAAATATAGTACATTTCTATATATTATATACCCTATAAAACATCATATAAGTATTATTTTATAAAATTCTTTTAAAAACAGTTAAGAGCAGAAAGGAGAAAATTATGCAGGTATATTATTTTCTGTAATTACATAATTATCTTCACTAGTGCGGGTGTGTGTGTGTGTGTGTGTGTGTGTGTGTGTGTGTGTGTGTGTGTGTCTGAAGTATTGCCTGCAGTTTTCAACCTGAAGAACTTTCTTTAGAATTTCTTGTAAGATAGGTCATCTAACAACAAATTTTCTTCATTTTTATTTATCTAGGAATGCATTTTACCTTCATTTTTGAAAGATAGCTTTGCTGAATATAGGAGTCTAGTTGACAGATTTTTTTCCTCTGAGCATTCTGAATGTTATCTCACTGTGTTCTTGCCTCTATTGCTTCAGCTGAGAAGTCAGCTGTTAATTTTATTGGGTTCCCTTGTAATTAATAAGTCATTTTTTCTTGCTGCTTTCAAGATTTTCTTCTTGTCTTTGGCTTTCAGCATTTTTACTATAATCTACTTATGAATCTGTTTGCATGTATCCTGCCCAAAGTTCATTGAGCTTCTTGGAAGTATAGAATGTTGTTTTTCAACAAATTTGGGAAGTTTTCAGTCTTTATTTTTGCTCCTTTTACTTTCTCCTCTCCTTCTGGTATTCCCATTATGTGTATGTTGGTGTGCTTATTGGTGTTCCTTATTTCTCTGAGACTCTGTTTCATTTTCTTTATTATTTTTTCTCTGTGTTCTTCAGCTTGCATACTCTCTATTGATCTATTTTCAAGTTTATTATTTCTTCTGCCAATTCAAATTTTCTGTTGGGACCCTCTAGTGAATTTTTCATTTTAGGTCCTGTACTTTTAAAGTCCAGACTTCTATTATTTCTTTATAATTTCTATTTCTTTATTGACATTATTTATTCAATGGGATATTTTTATTATATATTTCTTTTGGTTCTTTAATTATGCTTCCTTTAGTTTTTTGAACATATTTATAATGGGTATTTTGAAGTCTTTGTTAAGTCTGCCATTTGCTTGCTCTCACAGGCAATTTCTTTTGCCTGATATGTTTCCAGTATATGGATCATATATATATATATATCTTTGCATATCTCATAATTTTTTTGTTTAAAATTGTATATTTTAGATAAAATTTTGTAGCAACTCTGAGTATCCCCTTTCTCATCTGAGACTTGTTGTCATTTTCTTGTTGTATTATTTAGTAATTATCTGAATTATTTTAGTAAAATTTATTTTCCTAGCAGTGTTAAGCCTCTGGTGTTGCTCCTCAGCAGGATGCAGCCAAGGTATGACCATCACACTCTAGGATGATGGTGGTTTTGGCAGGTCTCTCTTTCATTGATTCTCTAACTAACTACATGCAGCTGTTAACCTCTATTCAATTGCCAGATGATTGATGTATTTTTTCCAACAGTAGCCTGGGGCCTAAATTGGTCTACATACTAATCTAATCAAATTGGGCTGCCTAGAAGGAGTAGTTGCATAGGTCAGTGTTTGAGATTTGTTTATATCTGACCCCTGGCAGGCTCCTCCCAGCTTTCTTTTTCTCAGGTTATCAACTCCCTCCCCTATTCCCAAGCAAAATTTCTGAGCTGTGGATCTGGAGTTGGGGTTGGAAATAGGGTGTAATTCTCTTTGAGTGGCATCCCCACTTTAGGAACTGAAGTTCAGTGGCAGAGTAGGCAGTAGCCTCAGGTCTTCCTGGCTTGCCTCTTCTGGTGTGAAATCACTGCCTTATGGGCCAGGTCACTGATATTCTCAGTGGCACTGTGTCCAAGATAAAGCCTTGATACCATCAGTGGGGGCTGGGCAGAAAAAGAGCACCCCTGTCTCTCAGTCATACTTGCCTGGAACTTAGCCTCAATAGCAGGTAGCTGAGGGCAGGATGAGAAACGCTGAAATCCTGTAAGGAAGATAGACCGCTGGCTGGTACCTGAGGGGAAAGAAAGCCATATTCTTGGCTGCATCAGTCTGGAGTGAAGTTTGCATTTTATTGAGTTGAGAATCTCCACAGTTTTTGAGAGCACACTAAGGCTTAAACTTCTACATATTCCATTTCAAATGAAGTCCGTTTCTCTGGGAAGAGATTAGGAGCTGTCTGCCTTAAGGCCTGTTTCTATCCCCACTCCAAATCTCCCAACCAGAGCTCTGGAGCTAGAAGTAGAAGCAAAGACACCTTTCTTTCCAAGTGATATCTCCTCTTTAGGCGCTGCATACTCAGTGGAGGGTGGGGCAGTAGCCTGAAATCTTTTTAAGTATCCTCTCTTGGTATAGATACACCATCCTATATGCCAGAACAATGACAATGACTTTTCTTGCTTAGGAAAATAGTCCTCTGACTGGGAGATGTAGGGAGAGAGAGAACCTGTGCTTTTGGCTGCACCTGTCTGGAGTGGATTTTCTATCTGGTTGAGCTAAAAGATAGGAGGGATGGAGTGGAACATTGTTCAAAGACTACATACTCTTACCTTTAAAAGCTATAATAGATTTTCTTGAGTAAATGTTTTTTCACTTCCTACATGACCCAGGACCATTTCCAGAGACTTTAAGTTTTGTCCTTTTATAATTTTCACCAGTTTTGCATGGGAATGTGTCCATAGAATTCCTCATGCCGTCATTCCAGAAGCAGAACTCTGCACCGTTGGGTTGTTTTTGCTGTCGTTGATGTTTGTTTTTTTAAAATAGATTGTTTTGTAGCAGTACAAAAAATTTAGGCTTCTCCATAGTAAAAACAAACGATGTTGGTTATTATCTGTGGTGGGCAGAATAATGACCCTCTAAGATATCCATGTTCCATTCCCCAGAACCTGTGGATATGTCACCTGACATGGCAAAAGGGACTTTACAGATGTGAATAAGGGTATGGATTCTGAGATTGAGAGATTATCCTGGAATATGTAGGTGGGCCCAATCTAATCACACTACACCATAAAAGTAGAGGACCTCCCATTCTAGTTAGAAGGATATGTGATGACAAAAGAAGAGTCAGAGAGATGTGACATCGACAGCTTTCAAAATGGAGAAAGGGGGCCAGGAGCAAAATAATGTGGGTGACCTCTAGAAGCTGGAAAAGGCAAGGAAACAGATTCTTTCTGAAAGCCTCAAGATCAGCATGCAGCCCTGCTAACATCTTGATTTTATATAGCCCAGTGAGACTTGTATCAGATATTTGACCTGTAGAACTATAATACATTTGTATTAAGTCATTCTTACGATAATTTATTATAGCAGCAACAGAAATGAATATATTTCAAAATATTTTTTTCTGTAATGCCTTAACAAGTACAAAAGGAATTGTGTCCTGCTTTCACAAACAATAAGTAAAATTTAATGTGCTGGCCTATGGATTTAAATAGCCTGCTAGGGTTACCTCTGTGTAATCAGAACCCAATCATCTGTAGCCCCTCTGAGAAGTTTCCTAAGAGGAATCAGCATGCTCAGAGCTGTGTGATGCCCCTGGTAACAGTCCCTCCTGTCCAGCCTCGCATTTGTTGTCCTGACTTCTTGCATCCTTATTCGAGCACTGGGTCAGTATTTGACATTAACTTATGATTTCCTGTAATGCCTTTGTTCCCATGACCTAGTCTCTTAGATTAGTGCTTCTCAAAGTGTGATCTTCAGACCAGCAACATCAGCATCACCTGGGAACTTGTTGGAAATGCATATTTTAAGCCTTACTCTACCTACTGAATTGAAAGCTCTGGGGATAGGCCCCAGCAACGTGTTTTAACAAGCTCTCTAGTTAATTCTGATGCACGATGAAGTTGGAGAACCAGTCTTAGATCGTAAAGCGAAATTTGAGCCGTTCACTTTATTTCCTGAACTGATTCTTTTTACCCTCAATTTCAAGCCTATCTAGCTGCATACCACCATGGAAAACACTGAGCAAATGAACAATAAACTTACAGATATGCCAAGTGTTAAACAGTCTCAAGATCTGATCATCCAACAGTTGAAATCTCAAACAAGATTATTAAAAATTTACGATGTGCCCTGAGTTTAGTGCTGGTTTTATTCCATTAATGATGGCAATCACTACTTTCTTTCACTTGGTCTTCTTTATGATTAACAGCATGTGTATGTCAAGCTGGTGAAATTGGCTTGACAATGAACTATGTGGCAATGGATCAGAAGGTTCCAAGTAAGGATCATGTGCAACACCTGGCTTCAGAAGTCTCTGACAACCAGCTGAACAACACTTTCTTTAATCGTGCTTGATTGCTTTAGACTACACTGTCAGATAATGCATATTTCTAAGCTCAGTAAACAACTATTGATTATAAGAGAATATGCAAGTTTAGCAGTAATTTTTAATTTATCAACTTTTTTGAATAAAGTACAGAGATGGAGGAAATGATAAATGAACTCTATTTTATTACATCTTGCCTACTTTTAACTTGTGATAGACCCATGTGCTAGGTTGTCTATTCAACAACAAAAAAAATGGGGCTCAACAAAGTTAAGTGACTTGCCTTAAGTCACATAACTAATAAGAGATGGAATCAGGTTTGAGACTGCTTAATCCCAAAATCTATGATCTTTTCTTACAGACTATAAAATCCAGAAGAATGGCAATTTGAATGTTTTTAAACTTTTAATTTTGAAAAAATAATTTTAGATTTACCGTAAAGTTGTAAAAAAATGAAAGTTACAGCGTGTTTTCATATACCCTCCTCCTTGGAGCAGCCTGAGCTAATATCCCTTTAAAAATGATTAATAAAATGATTTAAATAATAATTAAATATTACAGGATTAAAAAATTAAAAATAAATTAAGCTCAAAATCAAGATGGAGAAATCCATTGTAATGAGAAATAGAGCTTCCTCAAAGTTAGAGAGCGATTGAGGCTCAAAAAATTCACAGCAGTATAGAAACCAGATATATGTCTTCAAGTTCGTGGCCTTAGGTTTTAATTTCTATTTAGGAAGAGTGGTACAGGACATAAGTCCTTGAGTTTATGGAAGCAGGAAGGATTTCTTAATAATGAATGTAGGATGAGAGAATTCTCTATTGCAGGCTTATGGAGACAATTAGAATGCTTGTTGTTCATCTAGAAATTTGGATTAAAAAAAATCATCCACTAGAAAGTAGAATCCTAAGCCAATTTTCATCAATAAATAACAGCTCCTAGACACAGTAAGTACTCAAAATTTGCTGAATATTGAAGCATTTTACCAAGGGACACTCCTCTCCTCCATTCCCAAAGACTCCTGTGAGTGCTCATTTGCAAATGAAGCAATACATATGTCACTTATGACAAGTACCAGAAACATCAAGGCATCTGCTTCCCGGATAAAGTTGCACTTGGCCTTCATTTTGCTACAAAGTAAGGAGGTGTGTGAGTCGTTTCAAGGAGCATGATGCCACTGAGTGGCATTAGGGAGGCTAAGACCTGGCAGACACTGGCAGAAAGGCCCTGGTGCTCCCTGGCATGGCTGGCAGCTTGGTGCTTCTGATTTCCCAGCAGATGAGATGTCAGAGTCTGTGGACATGCACAGGGAGGAGCAGGTGTTGACCTCTGATCCACAGCCTTCTGGCATATTTCCTGTTTTTCTTCAATTGAAAAATCATTTATAGTAAATTGTTAACGTCTTCTTCATTCCATCCTGTCGCTAATGACACCTGCCGTTAGCCAGGGCTTCATATGGTACCACAAAGACAGTTTTCTCCCGAGAGAGAAGCAGAAATGTTACCTCTAAAGTTTGTCATATTTTCCATTCCCATATCTTAGCTTAGAGCATGAACACTTGCAGAATTGTTATTATGTTTGAAAGAGAGAGATGCATTTATTTTAATGTAGCAGAAAAATCCAGAGTTCCAGATGGAAGAAAACAGTTTCCTGTAAAGCCTGGAATCTGACAGCCCTGAGTTTGATCTGTAGCTGTGTGACTTCAGGCAAATTGCCTAACAGCCCTGAGCATCACATGTTCTCTTACCTGTAAAAGAGGAATAATATCTTCCCCATATAGTTGGCTATTAATATAATATATATTATTAATTATATAATTAATACAAAATATAAAGTAATATATGTATAACTTGTATACTGTTTATTAAAATAATTAATCTTTGTAATAGTTACCTTTCTCTTTTCTCCTTTTCTCCCATCAGAGAATCTTCATTGGTTCTGTAAGTGAATTTGACATGTTCCTTCTTTTGTTTTGTATAGTACACTTCTAGTGATCTTCTTGAGATGGGAAGGTGAGGACTAGACTTCATTGTTTCTTCCTCTGGGTAGTTGTCTCTGGGGTGAAGTTATTTTCTTTCCATGGTCTTTAATGAGGATGATCACAGGATAATTGAGTACCCATTCACTATCTGTTGTGGGTATAATATACTCCACCTTTTCCTGAGACAAATCCTAATGCCCTGAAAAGAGTATTTGCTCCAGTTACTATTGCTGTGTAACAAATAACTCCAAACATTAGTGTTTTGAAACAATGGCAACATTTATTCTGCTCATCAATCCAGAATTTGGGTAAGACTTGTTGGGGATAGCTCCTCTCTGCTTAATCTTGGGTCAGTTGAGGTAGCATAAAGGATGATGGTTTGGATCATCTGAAGTTTAGTTACTCTTGTGTCTGGAGGTTGATGCTGAGAGGACTGCAGCAGTTGGAATATGGAATAGGTAGGGAGCCACAGGCAACTCTCTCTACCTTTATGTGATCACCTCAAAATAATCTCTCCAGGATGGCATCTTTGGAGTACCTGGGCTTCTTATCTGTGGACTCTAATCTCTCAAAACACATGTCCTGATGGAGAGCTGGGTTTAATTTGTATTATTTTTAGACTCACCCTTGGAAGGCATATAGCACTGCCTCTGCTACAGTCCACAAATTGCAAATGAGCCACTAAGCGTGGCCCAAATTAGGTGAGGGAACTAGAAAGTACCTCTTAATTGGAGGAATATTCAAACTCTGAGAGTTTTGTGGGACCAAAATTATTGATGCGGCCATTTTGGGATAATGAAATCTGTCACATGGTTTAAGCAGATTTTTTAATGAAAGAGACTGACTGATTGCTCCAAAGATTATATACTTTCTAGCTTCCTACCTTTCTCATATTGAACAAAGTTGGAAGCAAATTGTCTAGATAAGCAGTTCTCAAACTTAGGGTCCCTTAAAACTCTTAAGAAATTATTGAGGACCCTTAAGAGATTTTGTTTATGTGACTCATACCTCTCAATATTTATTATAGTAGATTAAAACTGAGAAATTTTTAAAATATGTATTTATTTTAAAATAATAATTATTATATATTAACATAGATAACATTTTTAATGAAAAACAACTGTATTCCAAATAAAAATTTACTAATAAGAAAGTCATTATTTTACATTTTTGTAAATCCCTTTAATGTATGACTTAAGAGGAGACAACTAGAACCTCATATCTGCTGCTATGTTCAATTTGTTAAAATGTTATTTTGGTTGTTAAAGAGAGAAAAATCTAGACTCACAAAGTTATGTAGTTAGAATAGGGAGGTGTGTTTTAGTAAGTTCAGTAGACTGAGTGTGTCTCCTCAGAATTTATACACGTTGAACATCCCTTATCCAAAACACTTGGACCCAGAATTGTTTCAGATTTCAGGTTTTCTTTTTATTTTGGAATATTTGTACTATACTTACTGGTTGAGCATCCCAAATCTGAAAATGTGAAATCTGAAATGCTCCAATGAGCATTTCCTTTGAGCATTATGTTAACACTCAAAAATCTCAGATTTTGGAGCATTTTGAATTTCAGATCTTCATATTTGAGATGTACAAGTGTATGTTGAAAGCCTTACCCCCAGTATGATGGTATTAGGAGCTAAGTCTTTTGGTAGATAATTAGTTCCCCTATGTGGTATTAGTTCTCCTATAAAAGAGACCCCAGAGGCCTCCTTCACCCCTTTCCACCATGTGAGAACACAGCTTCCAGAAGAGGGCTTTCACCAGACACCAAGTCTGCTGCCACCTTGATCTTGTACTCCCCAGCCTCCAAAACTGTGACAAATAAATTCTATTGTTTATAAGCTACCCAGTCATGGTATTCTATTATAGCACCCTGAATGGATTAACAACAACTTAAACCACTCAGATAACTGGATATACTGCTTTGATACTACACCAAAACTCAACAAGTTTCCTAAAGGTTAGTTGCAATGTAGAATCTGAAACCTTACCAATGAGTCTACATACCTGAGAAAGAATAAGAGTGAAAAAAAAAAACAAAACCAAATGACATCTTAATGTTACTATAAAAATACCTTTGCCCTTACAGACTTCCTGAAAGTGTCTTGGGAACCCCCAGGGAGCCTGAATCACACTTGAAGAAACACAGGCTGTGATTTGTCAACAATTCTCCCCAGGCTTTTGACAATTGCCTCAAATTGGCCTCTCATTTCCTCTCTCTTTTTATGATTCTCTTTCTGAAGGCTTTTCTCTTTGTCACCAATTCATCTATTATCCCTCCCTTCCTCCCCATCACCCACTGTCATTTCTCTGTTGAATTTATTAAGTCTATAACCCCATCACTGCTGACTAGAGTCTTATAAATGTCATCGCTTCAGGCTGTGTCAGCTGCATTTTTCTACCTACAGTTACTGGTGCACTCACAGAAGGGTTTAGTGGGCTGGGTCTAGGTGACTCAGGTATCAATGGCTCATATGGGGAAGGCTTAAACTCTGGTCCCCTGAAAAGGGAGGGACAAGGTAGAAATGGTGGGGGTCTTTCATTATGGGTTTTACCTACTTTTCCTCTCAAGTAATTATAATCAAACATATCTCTTTTACTATTTTAGCATACAATTACAATTTCTATTCACTTTATAACCTCTTACATGTTTTTATTATATTTTTGAAATTACTTTGTTTACTTGATTAGAGTTTCTCTTCCCCAGGAGCATGTCAGCTCTATAAGGGAATAGGCAATTTCCTTAATTATTTTATTCTCAGTCTTTAGGATAGTTCCTAGTACATAGTAGGGGTTCAATAAATGTTCTATGAATAACTGTCTCCACTGAGAAGATTAGACGTCCTTGTGAAAACCTCCTATATGGTACATAAAAATTTACATGCCTCTTATATTCATGAATATTCTTTTGTAGCAGATTATCTCAGGCTTACTTGGAGAATGTTTACAATGAAAGAATATATAATAGAGTGATAAAGAGCCATACTATGAACCTGAGATACCCAGGTTCAAATCCTGGCTTTCAGGGCCAGGCATGGTGGCTCACATCTGTAATCCTAGCACTTTGGGAGGCCAATGTGTGAGGATTGCTTGAGGCCAGGAATTCAAGAACAGCCTGGGCAACATAATGAGGCCCCATCCCTACAAAAAATAAAAAAATTAACCAGGCATGATGGTGTGTGCCTATATTCCTAGCTACTGGGGAGGCTAAGGTGGGAGGATCACTTGGGCCCAGGAGTTGGAAGCTGCAGTGAACTATGATCACACCACTGCACTCCAGCCTGGATAACAGAGCAAGAACTTGCCTCAAAAAATAAAAATAAAAATAAGCAATTGTGGCTGTCTCAATTTTCAGCTTTGTGACCCTGAGTAAGATACTTTGCCCCTTTCTCTCTGTAAAATGTGGATGCTGCTACTACCAGCCTTATAGTGTAATAGTGAGTCAAATTCTTAGACAAGCACATGTCAACTAGGTACATGTTTACTGCTGCTATTAAGTGCTCCTGCTTGTGTTTCACCGTGCTTTTTGGATAACGAAGAATGCCATGCTTTTTTTCTAATTTCTGGGAGGGAGCAGCAGAGGTCTATCCTGTTCTCCACTAACTAATAACAGACAGCTCTCTTTCTTTCCGGGATATTATTCCCTGTATCTACAGCTTAGAGGTGGTACATGGTCCTGGAGGTTGTAAAGCCATGAAGCCACATTGAGGACAATGCATGTAACCATGGGTATCTAGAGCGGTGAAAGAAAGCCTATGAATGACAAGAACCAATACCAATAGCTAACTTGCTTTGTGTTTTTACTGTGTGATATACAGTGTCCTAAGCAAAAAACTAAATGTAAGTTAATATTTATTTTACTTGTAATTAAATTTTACTTCATTTAATTATCACAAGAAGCTGATGAGGTAGGAACAATTAATATCTTGATTTTTAAAGATGACGTTACTGGGATACACAAAGTAAAATACTTCACACAAAGTTACATAGGCTAGGATTCAAACTAAGGTTGTTTTGTTTCCATATCCATGCTATTAACCATTGCAACATTAAAAAAAATTCCTGAGTACCTTCTATTCTGTGGATTGATAGCTGCACAAATTGGCATAGGTCCAGGAGGAAGGAGATATGAACAGGGGCCTTCCCTAGACCAAAATAACTACTATGTAGGTGAGAGTTCCTTGGACCATAAATCCGAGGTTTGCATAGCTATGATTCTCCCCTCTTCTTCTTGGCTTGGGAAAACAGACACATTTTTCATTTACCTCTGGGTGAAAACAGGACAGACATTTGTGATGTGCATTTCAGCAAATATGCATGGTCTCTTACTCACAGTAAAGTGAGAAACTGGGATGCTGTCATGAAGCAATCTGCAAAGTCACTTTGGGATTTAAAACTAAGGTGCATCTAATTATGAACACTATTGCTACTGTTAAGCAAAAGTAAAGGAAGAATCAGCTCTGGAAAAGAGAGAGGCATCTTATGGTAATGAAATGGTCACTTGTCAGCCATTAAGTCTAAGAAATATGTATAAACAAAGGACACAAAGAAACAATCAATTTCCCCTAAGGCCTGGCTAGGAAATGACTGTACTTCACAGATAATTGCAACCTGAGTGATATTTTATTCCTCTCAAAGCATGTGAAATGATTTTGCCATTGGTATTATTTTAATGAAGGAAACACATTACCTGCTTTCCAAAGGAGATTCTAGGCTATTTAATGAGAAGCAGTGTTCTTCTCCAGAGAGGAAATTGATGATATCTTTTGGTCTTGGATAACTCCCAGTTGCTATGGAAGCACGAAACTTTGTACATCTTGGGGTACAATTGTAGTATTCTGGAAAGATCACTAATATGTCCTGCTTCTCATCCTAATTTATGTCCAAATACTTGTACGATTTGATCAATTTCCTTCTGTGTAAAGTAACAGGAATGTTCTGTAAGTAAATTTCTACATAGCTCTTAAGTTCTAGGTTCTTTCTGAGATTATGTTATCAAAACACAATGAAAGAAACACTATTGGAGCCTCTGGTATTGTTAGCCCACCTTTAATACTACTCCTAAGGCCCTATCTCAACACTCCATCTCAGGCAACTGCTCCCCACTCATGTGATGGAGGAGGGTATGGGAAAAGGGGAGATGTTTGGCAAAGGGCACAAAATCTTATTTAGACAGGAGAAAAAAGTTTCATTGAACTATTGCATGGCATGGTGACTATAGTTAATAATAATGTATATTTCTAGTTGCTAAAAGAGTAGATTTTACTCTAAAAGTTTAGCCTAAAGAGTGAACTTAGTGTTACTTGCCTTCAAGTGTTCTCACCACAAACAAACAAAAAAAATTACAAGCATGTAAGGTGATTGACATGTTAATCGCTCAATTTAATCATTCCACAATGTGTGTGTGTGTGTGTGTGTGTATATATATATATATATCCAAATGTGACAATGAACCCCATAGATATATACAATAAAAAACTCTATGGGTTTTTTGATCAGTAAGCACATTTGTAAATCATCTAGTTTTAATACTGATAAGCTACAAAGACATATATAGTAGTTTTAAACTCAGAGATGGATGAATTTTGCTCATGTAAATGTTGTTTTACATGACAATGGAGTTGGAGGAAAAATGGTTCTTCCCAGGGCTTGGGTTTCCTAATCAGTCAGGATTAGAGACAACAGCTCTGCCTACTACATAGGGTGGAAGATCCAGTACAAAATTATTTTTAAGCCACACTTAATTTCCCTACTAACTGTAGGTTCATGAAAGCAGAAACCTTGTCTTTCTGGTTCTCTCAGCATCCTTGAAGCCTAGACAATTCTTGACATGGTAGACACCTAATGAGTAACATTTTTAAATGAATGAATTAAAATTGTTTTCCTGGACCTAACTCCGTTGAATATTTCATGACTTTCAGAAACAACCCTGAATTTGCACATCTATGATAAGTTGACTTGAATATGTATGGAGATGAGATTTGTGTTATGATGCTCATGGACAGATGATTCCTACTTAACCCTCAATACTCTTGATAACAAAGATCTACTTGCTTTGTAATACATTAGTTTGTAAACTCAGAATTCCCTGATTTTACTTTATGAATCAGATGATATAGTTAGCATAGATAGATTTTTTAATGTAAATTTTAAAAACTTTTCCTTCTTTTAAATGAAGGCTTCAGGCAAACAAATTTTAAGTACAAATATTCAAGTTCGTGGAGGGTAGAATTGCTCATCTTTATTGGTGAATTCTGGTTTCACCCATTGACAGCTTCTGGAAATTCCTTTCTGGTTGCCAATGTTTTAGTCTATTTCCATGGATGCATAAGAAGGTCTCATTTTGTGGAGAATTGATTATGATGTGGCATTTGTCTGCTGAATAGTGCAAAGCAAGGGTTTTGACTCAGTCTGTTCTTGGCCTCTTTTTTTAAAAAATAAGCAGCCTTATTTAGAAAGTTGGAATAGATACCTGTAACCAAAGCTATAGAAAAATAAATATGCCAGATTGAGAAATGATATATCTGGTAAAACTTTAACAAATAAATTTAAATATATTTTATTTTAATTGAGTGAATTTGGTGATTATTTAAGGCCAGGTCCTACACTTTAGAGGATTTCATAGTTAAGCAACTTTTAGTTGAATAAATATACTGTGAAACCAGAGTTCAGCTAGTAAATGATTTATTTTCAATTCATTTGAATACACCATCCATCCTCAACATTTCTGAGGCCTGTAGATTATAACTACGTGGCTGAATATAATGCCTAATAATTTACAAATTGCTTTGTTGGTCCTGACATATCTCTCCATTTATGATGAAGAGTCTCTTGTGAATAAGCATTGTAACCTTCACAAGCTCTTGAGAAGGCCAAGTTGAAGTAAAAAACAAAACCTTATAAAAACCACCCCACTATAAATTGGCTTTAATCTGAACGCTGTTTTCCTCAGAATGTAGGAAATGTATTTATTCTTGTCTTGGACCTCACATAGCATTCCTCTTAGATTCTGCAATGAAGGATTTTATTGGGCTCTATTATTTGTTCAAGTGTTTTTATAGTTAGATAGTAAGGACATGAAGGGGTTAGAGAGATTAATAATGCAAGGAATACATGCTGCTAACAGAATAGCGGCAGTTTTTTAATATTGCAAAGTTCATTAATAAAAGACTACATCATAATTTTAAAAGCTGTGACGGTGCCCATCATACAAGGACAATGTGAGCATTAGTTGGATTTTGTATATGTCTTCCACATAGTTCACAATGCCACTGTTAACAACTGTGCCAACAATTTACCCTTCTCAAGGTTACTTGATTTTCCATGTAGAAGTGTCTCTAACTTTCCTCGGAAAGCAAAATAGAGAGGCAAAATTATAGGCTATTTGTAGAAAGTAAACTTGGAATAAGTATTTCCTTCTAAATGTGAGTTTTCAATTTTTTATGACATCAGTATTTTTCAAATGAAATCTATACACAGGAATATCAACATCTTTTATAAACATTTCTCTGCAAGGAAGCAAAAATATATAAAGTGGTTATATTTAGTCACAGACCCCTTTGGACAAAAGGTAGGAGACTTAGGTTCTAGTTTTAATTTTGACTAGCTGCTATTGGGTTTGGAGCACATCACAGAATTGCGATGCATAAAATGTGAATGTAATCCTCACTGCTTCAAATTCTCCACAATGAAAACTTATATGGAGAAAGTATACTGTGACAACAGCAATGAAACAATCTATGTAAGGTGTTTAAGATAAAAAGAGTTTAATTTTAATTTACTTTATAAAAATAGATGATTTATTGAGGAAAAATTTCCATTGCCTCTAAAATAAAGTCCCAAATTATTTATGTGACTCAAAAGGTCCACTGTAATCTCTGGCCCCACCTGCTTCTCCACCCTCAGGAGCCATCACT
This sequence comes from Pongo abelii, assembly GCF_028885655.2. Classification (NCBI taxonomy): domain Eukaryota; kingdom Metazoa; phylum Chordata; class Mammalia; order Primates; family Hominidae; genus Pongo; species Pongo abelii. Next base: position 101,935,610 of record NC_071996.2, on the reverse strand, counting down.
GTCTCCTTGGTTTTCTAAATTCAAGCCATTCTAAATTTTAGTTCAGTGCTGTTCAGTAGAACCTACTGCAGTGACAGAAATGTTCTGTGTCTATGCTCTCCAACCTGGAACTACTAGCTACAAGTTACTATCGAGGACTTGAAATGCACCTGGCATGACTAAGGAATTGAATTTTTAGACTTGGTTAATTACAATTTGTTTACATTTAAACTTAACCACACATAGCTAGAGGCTACTGTATTGGACAGTACGACTACAGTTCTCAAATGAGGTGCATTATTTCTCATTTCCAGCCCTTCAAACTTGTAAATGTGTTGTTTTTTTTTCTGCCTTAAACACCCCTTTTATTTTAGGCAGCTAATTATTACTTTTCCATAGTATTACCTCCTTAGGGAAGTCTTCCCATAACATAAAGACCAATATGAGTGCCCCTCTTACACACCCCCTTGTTACCCTGTAACCTTATTAAGAATGGTTAGAGTTAATATTTATTGCAGAATCATTATCTTCTAGTTCATTTATTTCATTTAATCCATGCAGAAACTATAAGAGAAAATTGATTCTTTAATCATATGATTTGATTATCATTATCCTTATTTTACAAATGAGAAATGGAGGTTTAGGTAGATTAAGTAATTTATGCAAGGTGAGTTTTCCTGGAATACTCATCCTACTTGTGATTACATTTTTTTAGTATCTCTATTTTCTTTCAGACTCTAAATTCTAGACTTCACTTCTTGTTCAGGCCTGTATGCCTTGCCCTGAGTATTTGGCACATGATAGATATCCAGTTGTTTATGGAATGAATGAATGAACAGTCATGAAATGTGCTATTTAAATATGAAAAACTATGCTATTAATATAATTCTCAGTTAACATTCTCCTATCATTTAAATTTGTCCTTTATCGAAAATGTATACTAACTATAGAGAAGTTTTAAATTATGCTGTTTCTCAACAGTGCTATCCCATTTAAACATTTATATATTTAACATTGTTTTTAGATACTTATTAGTTCATATAATATATATCTAGACAATTATATATTTATTGAAGTTCTATATGTTATGCAAGATGGTATAAAGAATCCTGGAATAGGCATAAAGACATACATGTTTTTGCCTTTTTCTGCCCTATTAAGACATGTAATCCTGAATAAGTGACTTCTCATTTCTAGGATTCAGTTTCCTCAGTCATAAAATTTGTGGATAGATTAGATGATCTTTAAGATCATTTCTGGCTCATGTATTTTATGATTCTATGTGTGGTGACATTAATTGTAATATGTTGAACTCTTAAAATGACAGAAATGATGGGATAATATAAGTAATGTTTTAAAAATAACTTTATCAAATAGTGTTATTAAAGAGCCAAACATATGCATTTAAAATTTTATTTTTTAATAGTAATAAACTTTCAATAACACTTCCAATAAACAAAACAACAATTGTAGCAGGGTTATATTATTAACAAGTTTACCAACTGCCTCAGTGTAATTCTTTCCTACCTGGTGTGTAGATCATAAATAGCTATTTCTTGTCTGGGCGCAGTGGCTCACACCTGTAATCCCAGCACTTTGGAGGCCAAGGTGGGCGGATCACCTGAGGTTGTGAGTTCGAGACCAGCCTGACCAACATGGTTATTTTGGGGGCTGAGAGTTCTGCTTTCTAGACAGGTCTGTCATATGGCTTGCAAGTAGGTTGCTGGCTGTTGGCTGGGAATTCAGCCACAGCTTGGTTTCTCTCCATGTAGGACTGCTCAGGCTGCTTGGACTTCTTCACGAAATGGTGAATTGGTTTCAAAAGCAAGTATACCAAGAGAACATAAATGAGAGCATACTGTACTCTTTATGCTGCCTCTGGCCCTTTGAGATTAGGTAAGAGGAGGAAGAAGGGGAAGCAGAAGTGAAAAGATACTTAGTCCATCACATAGTAATTTAGTATTAGTATTCTCTGGGTTTGGAAAATGGCCAAAAGCTTGCTCTTTATCTTCTGGGAAAATTTTGTGGGCTTTTCAGACACCCATCCTTACAGGTGACTTCTTGCACTGTTCCCTAAAGCAAAAGATAGCTCTGCAACTGGTCCTCTATGAGTTCTTCCTTTAGCTCAATTTTGGCTGGTACAACCCACATAGACTCTTTTTTTGGGTGACCTAGCTCTGGCATTCAGAATTAATGACTCAATCTGATTCAAGCCCAACTCCTTTAAGAGGGTTTATTTTTGTGCATCACTGACAGAGGTGAAATTTTCTCACACTATAGTTGCTTTTCTTCTTATTATGCCACCAGGAGCAGCTTCAGGTCTTTTAAACTTTTCTAAGTAGGAATCAATAAACAGTGCCTAATCATGTAAGACTCATTTCAAACTTTCCAGGAAGTTTAAAAAAATCCCTCTGCCACATAATGGGTCTCAAATTGGTGGAGGGCAGTTTTTCTCCTCTTGGGAGAAGAGAGGAAACACAAAATATTTCCAACAACCTGATCCTTAGAGATTCTGTCTCTTATATCGAACCATCTTAATCTATCCCATCTCTTTCTTTTATATAGTCTAGAGGTAGTGATAGGCTAAGACTGACAGAACTAATTTTTGTCTACCATACGAATAAGTCCTGCATAGATATTCTGGCACCACATAGAAGACATGGTCATTTAGCAACTTAACACTTTTGTTCTCAGTGTGTGGCACTCAATAGGAACTGTAATAACAATGTCCCATTTTTACATCCTGTAACGTATGCATTTTATTTAAATGTTAGAAATTCCTTGATCATATTTTTGGGGGCATTCTGAGAAATTGTGTGTACCTATTTCAAATGAAAGACTCAAGGGTTGAAAAGATGTTTACCTTTCCAACAATAGTTTCAAGCCAATTCATATCACTGAAGGTGTGTTTCCAGTTGGCAAGTCTTGCACTGAAGTATTCAAGTTCTTATAACATCATTATGGTAGCTACAGTTTTGTAGCACTGTGCAGAGTCTGGAATAAAATTAGCCATTGTTTCAATGCAGTCAGTAACATAAGTTGGGCTCACTGTATTCACAAAGCAGGCATGTGTAACCAGCACATCTGGCAGTGTCTGCAACGTAGGTGATTCCCCAAAGACTGAAATTCAATTTCCTTCTAACTTGTGGAGAGGTGAACTGTACCCATTATAGTCCATAGACCAGAAAGAAACTCAAAATTTTTAATTGAGAAAGGGCCACAATGGTTTGAGTCCTTTAAGGCTTCAAAACAGAAATAACAGGTAGCTGAAACCTGGTCTTTGATATACAGAGTATGTATTGAGAAAATACTGTTTGAACTATCTGCTAGGCAATGAAGAGAAGAGCAAGTATGGTCCCCCACTCACCTGACCCTTGCTTCCACTAAAGAACTTATATTTTTTGTTAGAAGATAGGAGATATGAATAAGTCTCAATCAATATACGTCTGCAAGAGCTGAATATCAAATAAGTGTTAAACAACAAATATCTACTACAATGCAGGTCACTCAGTAGGCATTCGATAAATATTTATTAAATAAAATAAATAAGGAAGAGGGTGAACCAAACTGTCCCAGGGCATCAGGAATATGCAGAAAAGATCATATGGCTCAAAAGAGAGGTTCTTGATGTTTTATTTTACCCATTAACTCCTAATTGATGTGACTATAATATGATGAATGAAATTGTTTTGCTTGGATAAGATAGATTTCATTCTTTCAATGACTTCAATAGGAAAAAGATTGAGTCACTGCCTTGGGAATGAAATAGATGGAAGAAAGGAAGGAATAAATCAGGTGAAGATGAAAACCCTCAGCTTGGGGCTGTCTTTGTATTCAGTGTAAGAATCACTGCAGAATCTTCCCCACTGTAATTTTCAGGTTAATCTGCCAGACACAGTTCATAAGTGGGAATAGAGGTAGAGTTTTGCTTTGTTTATTTCGAATGTTGATTTTTTAAGTCTGTCAATACACAGGTGGTAGATTTGGCCAGGGGCTGCAATTGAAACTGTTCTTTCTTTTAAGTTTTGAAGAGGTGCAGAGTTGACTTGACTTAAATTTATTGTGAGAAGTTTTTCCTAAATGAAATTCAGGCTTTGGGAAGGGGAATTTGAGCCATAGAGAAGCGGGAGAGAGGTGGAGCGTGTTTTATTTAACCAGTGCAGAGGTCCACTGCTTAAGGGAAGTATAGCTTGGACCTTCTAGAAATGAGGCAAGAAAGTATTTCTTTCAAAATGAAAAATACCATGAAGAAGCAGACTGTAGCTGCATCATTACTATTATATGGTGAAGGTTATTTAAAATCTAGCTAGTTGGTTTTTCTGTGCTGTGAACCTGACTGTTGATTTTCTTTCCTAAATGTATTTCCCAGTCTGTAGGTACCAAATGGGTGGAGGGCTTCTAAATGTCAAAACCTGGAAGAAAATTCTTGCTTTGTTGCTTCTATATTACACTGTTTTTGATGAAAAAAAAATCAATGGAAAGTTTTTTTCTTTTTTTCCTGTCTTAAAATAAATAACTTCATTTTAACAGGACTATTTTGCTAAATAGTTAGTTTATGCAAAAGTACCTTTGCACTCCAGCATCTGAGAGCTTGTTTTCTTGGCATTGTATATGTGTTAGAGAAATCCTGGTGTGTGAACTTGATTGGGAGGGTGCCTTCTTCCTTCAGAAAAACTCTTCATCCTTCCCACTCATGAAGGTTCTGATTTGTGTTTAAATATTATTCTAATTTGTGTGTGTATGTTAAAAGCAGTTCTGTTCAACACAAGACTGAAAGGTTGTACTGTTCTTCTTTATTCATGTGTTGATGTTTGTTTGAATTTGTGTATTTGAGCTCACATCTCTGTGGTATATTTTAGGTTATAAATTCTTAAAGGACAGGAATTGTTACTCTTCGATTAACTTTGTATATCTTCCAGAATGGGTCTATGTATATACAAAAGCTTAATGCATTCAATCTGTTGAAAAATTACCAGGCCTGGGATTCTTCAAGGGTAAAATTGTATTCTATGATATTTTTAGTTAAACATGGAATTCATCCAGACTGATTATTTCACAAAGCTGTCCTAATGTAAGGTTATATACCGACAAGAATGAAAGCAAAGTGCTCTCATCTCACCGACACGTAAGAGCAGAGGGGGAGATAATTTACACATAATGTGCATCTACTATGTGACAGGTAATCTAACTGCTCAGGTTACCTCAGTTACTGTTCACAAGGCAAGAGGTAGAACAAGTAAAGTGTATCTGAAGTACCATAGCATTTAGAATAGACTTACCTGCATTTGAATTCCTGTTCTGCTACTTTCTAACCTATGTAATCTTGGGAACTTTACTTTTCTGAAACTCTGTCTGCTTATCAGAAAAGTTCCAGTTATAATGCTTACCTCACAGCAACATTCCAAGAATCATAAATACGTGTTATTATTATCAAGGTAGGAGTTACCATACTCATTTGATACATGAAAAAGCTGAGGACAGAAGCATTGCATGGTTTACCCGAGGTGACACTGCAAATGCCTGGATGGTTTTTTGATTCCAAGGCTTGTGATAGATTACAATATGAGTAATACTGGAGAGAATACGGTTAACTTGAGCTGTGGATGTGATCACGCTGAAAGGTGCTTCTCGGCAATGAGCAAAGAGCAGTCCTGATATCTGAGTGACAGAAGAATGGAGACATTAGGCTGGGATATTCACCATTTTTATTAGCCAAGGTTAGATTTGGTCATGAGTGAAAGAAGACCTAAAATGACAGTGGATTTGAAAAGGTAGAAGTATGCTTCTCCCTCGTTTAAATGTAGGCAGTCTAGAGTTGATGTGTAGGTTTCAGAATTATTGGGGATTCAGGCTAGTTCTGTCTTGTGTTCTGCCACTCTTAACACTCAGCTTCTACCTCGTGGCTCAAGAAGGCTGATCCCCATCCAGCCAGCCCATCTACTTTCCAAACAGCGGGAAGGAGGAACAAAGGCAGTAGAAGATGAGATCCCACTCCTTGTGGACACTTCCAGAAAGACATGCCTACCTCTTCTACTTGTATCCCATTGTCCAGAATGTAGTCACATGACCACAACTAGCTGCAAGGAGTTGTGCAGCCATGTATTAAGCTGTGAGTTCCATGACTGAGGACAAGAAGAGAATGGGATGGAGGGACTACCAGAAGTCTCTGCCACACCATTTATTTACAGGTTTTGTGTTTGTAAAAGTAGTCTAAACGAAACTATTTCTGTCCCTTATGCTTTCAATTTGATCAAGAAACTGTTTTGATTAAGGAGGTGTCTTAAAGGTTTTATACTTGGAGCATTTGGGTTTTCAACTATAGACACAATCCATTCAGAAGAATATACAGAATCTTCTACAGAATTATAATATTTTAGATTAAGAATATAATTATGTGATTATGTTATCAAATCACAATCTAAATTATTATGAACTTTTATATTTAAAAATATGATCTATACTAAGGAGACAATACCGTTTTATGTTTTGTAAGCTTTCCTTTTTTAAACGCACAATGTTTGTGACTCTATGGTGATTCCTTCATTATTTTATATTCAGATAGAAGTTTGACTTTTATTCTTAATCATGTTAAGGAAATATGCTTCAATTCTGATTTTCTAAGAGTTTTATTAAGGGATAAATGATGAATTTTATTTATGTGTAAAACAGTCTCTGTATTTATCACTCCATTTTCTTCCACTCTTTCTTCTTCGTTTCTTTCTTCGTTCCTACCATTCTTCATTGTATAGTTACATTACTTCTTTTTGCTCTTTATATTTTATGTCTTTTTTTTCCCAAGAACCAACTTGTAGATCTGTCAATTTCCCTTTTCTGTTTCCAGTATTATTAAATTTGTCATAATTACCAACCTATTCTTCATGAATTTATAAGTTTTATTGTTTCTAATAACAGTAAAGAGCTGAATTGTGAATAATAAAAGTTTATTTTTTATTTTACTCTTTATAGATTAAACATGAAAGATATTTGAGGTAGTACATATTTACCTTAAAAGCCTTATAAATAAATGTACTCTCATAAATGAAAATTAACCTATTAAAATTTAATATGTGGTATTTTATGTTTTTATTATAAATTTCTAATTAGTCTTTAATTATCTGGATTTAAAATTTAGTGAAGGATTATATAGAAAAGCAGTCACAAATTTTCATTGTTAATAAATGACAGTAGCTAATGTGATGTATTTAATAGATTGTAAATGAAAGGGGGAATAGAATTGAAGGCAGTGTATGGGATCTAAGTTCTAAATAGATGTAATTAATTAGGAATAATAACAGCATAGTTTATTAGTTATTAGAATGATGCTGTTTTTAACAGAAAGAAGACAAACTGACAGTTCAGAAAAGATGGGGAATATACAGGATATATTTTGTATTAATCAGGATCTGATCAATACACAGAAACCACACAGAAAACTGAGAAAAGTTTAATATAAAGAATTGTTAATTAGCACACAGAATTAGAGTAACAAGATTAGTTAATAAGACTTAAGGAGGATTCTAAAGAATTAAAAATAAGCAGATTTAAGGAACAATCACTAGCTCAATGACAGGGCACCCAATGTACAGTTCCCCACACACAGTCTCCTTGCCCTACTCAGGGCTGAGATTCAGACATTGTTGGAGAGGCATAATCATGGATCACTGAATGTTAGAGAGGTAACTGTGGTGCTACACCAGTGGAATTTGCTGGAAATTCGCCCTTTAAGTTGCTGGGGAAAGTTGTTCAAGGGATGGTGTCTTGCTGCAGGCATATGACTACAAAACCACCCAAGTAGGACACCAAGGGAAGTGGTTGGCTACTGATTTCTGACCACTGTACACTACAATAATTAGATGCTGAAGAGGCTGCCCAGGTTGCAAAAGCTGGACTGAGCAAGTACACCAGAACCAGGAAAGAAAAGTCCTTGCTCCTATAATGTTTCTCCAGTGCCATCTACCAACAATATTAGCATCATGCCAGATGGCAAAGGAAAAGTAGTTAAAGGACCCAGTCCCATTTTCTCAGAGCAGACAATAAGTGATGCATTTGTAGCTGAGAATCAATAAACGAACAGATTTTGTATTATAACACAAATTTTAAGAATCACAAATTTGGAATTAAGTTGAGAACACCAATGGGAAGTTATACCCTTTAGGGTCTTATCCTTCCTAGCACTGTTACTTATGTGTTTACTTAGCAATATCACCCACTACTGGCCTCATATATAAAATCTACCATGCACATCTAGTGCCACATTTTGTATTTTTAATGCTATTTTTTTAATTAAAAGAACCAAGGCTCTAGAGAGAGAGCTGACTGTGTTTTGTGTTAGAAGGACTTTGTGGTATCTTAATATTGTCAGAAAGTAAAAGTCATTTTTAAAATGTTTGAAAAGACAAAGAAGCCAGCTTAGCTTGTTTTTCCCCAGCCAAGTCAGGATTATTTGAGCCTTAAAATTTCTGTGAAAACTCATGAATCCAGTGTTATTTAAGTGATGCATATAATGGATATATGCATAAAGAGATTATTTTATTTTTATCTGTTACAGACTATGTGAACTGTATACCCAACTCAAGTTAGTGAAAACCAGACAAAATAAGTTTAGTTAAAGTCCATACATAGTTACTGGATACTCTCGACTGGAATAAGGCACTTAAATATGAAATAAGTTACAACAAAAGTTGTGAAAGAAGAGTAAAATTAAAATGATCAAGTGCTTGTGCCTGATGTACCAGGTTGCATGAAGACGAGTAAGATTGCAAAAGAAGCTCAGCTCAATAGTAGCAGCTCAGATACAATTAGTAGATATCAACTTTGTATCCTAGTACATGATTTTTGATGGTTACTCAAATCTACAACCTCTATATAAGAAAAACTTTGCTATTTTATGATTTTGTCATCATTTGTAATATCCATTTTAATTCTACCAGGTTTTTCTTTTAAAATACACATATACACATTCAAACATTTAAACATCTAATCATCAGTGTAAAATAACTTCTGCCCTAATATGATAGTCCACCCCATCCACCCACCCATTTCTGGGTTTTCTTTTGATAATCTATAAATTTTAGGTCAGATTGTTATTATTAATTTTATCCCTCATCAACCATTTTTGTTGCTTTCCTCCAAAACTATCTATAGAACAGATTTCAATGATCACTGACAATCTCTTCACACATAATACATTTTCCTCATTTGTGAGTTAGTCATTTTGATACATCATTGTTAAAATACACTTTTTCTTTTCTTTTTTTTTTTTTTTTTTTGAGACGGAGTCTTGCTCTGTCACCCAGGCTGGAGTGCAGTGGCGCCATCTCGGCTCACTGCAAGCTCCGCCTCCCGGGTTCACGCCATTCTCCTGCCTCAGCCTCCCAAGTAGCTGGGACTACAGGCGCCCGCCACCATGCCCGGCTAATTTTTTTGTATTTTTGGTAGAGACGGGGTTTCACCATGTTAGCCAGGATGGTCTCGATCTCCTGACCTCGTGATCCACCCGCCTTGGCCTCCCAAAGTGCTGGGATTACAGGCGTGAGCCACACCGAGCCCCGCCAAAATACACTTTTCCAAATAGCTTATTTAGAAATTTTATGGCGTGCTTTATTTGCACACTCATACGTGGACATTCAATGTCTATTAAATTTAGGCATGCATCACGAAACTGTATCTTAAGATCTGTAGGCTTCATGCTGTTTTGTTTGCTTGCTTTCTTTCTCTTTCTTTCTTTCTTTTCTTTCCTTCTTTCTTTCTTTCTCTTTCTTTCTCTCTCTTTCTTTCTCTCTTTTTCTTTCTCTCTCTCTCTTTCTTTCTTTCTTTCTTTTCCTTCCTTCCTTCTTTTTTTCTTCCTTTCTCCTTTCCTTTCCTTTCTTTCTTTTTTGATTTCCAACTTTTATTTTAACTTCAGGGATATGTGTGCAGGATGTTCAGGTTTATTACACTGGTAAATGTGTGCCATGGTCTCTTGTTGCACAGATCATTCCATCACCTATTTATTAAGACCAACATCCATAAGCCATTCTTCCTGATGCTCTCCTCCTCCCACTGCCACCCTCCAACAAGCCTCAGTGTGTGTCAACCCCATCCACCATGTGTCCATGTGTTCTCATCATTCAGCTCTCACTTGTGAGGACATGCAGTATTTGGTTTTCTGTTCCTGCATTAGTTTGCTGAGGATAATGGCCTCCAGTTGCATCCATGTCCCTGCAAAACACATAATCTTAATGTATTTTATGGCTGCGTAGTATTCCATGGTATATATGTACCACATTTTCTTCATTCAGTCTATCATTCATCAGCATTTAGGCTGATTTTATGTCTTTGCTATTGTGAATAGTGCTGCAATGAACATGTGCATGTGTGTAGCTTTATAATAGAATGCTTTATATTCCTTTGGGTATATACCCAGTAATAGGATTGCTGGGTTAAATGGTATTTCTGCCTCTAGGTCTTTGAGGAATTGCCACACTCTCTTCCACAATGGTTGAACTAATTTATACTGCCACCAATAGTGTAAAAGCATTTCTTCTGTTGTTTTTGACTTTAAATAATAGCCATTCTGACTGGTGTGACATGGTATCTCATTGTGATTTTGATTTGTATTTCTCTATCAGTGATGTTGAGCTTTTTTTCATATGTTTGTTGGCCACGTGTATGTCTTCGTATGAGAAATGTCTGTTCATGTCCTCTGCCCACTTTTTTTTTTTTTTTTTTTTGAGATGGAGTCTCACTCTGTCCCCCAGGCTGGAGTGCAGTGGCGCAATCTCAGCTCACTGCAAGCTCCACCTCCCGGGTTCACGCCATTCTCCTGCCTCAGGCTCCCGGGTAGCTGGAACTTTGCCCACTTTTTAATGGGACTTCTTTCTTGTAAATTTGTTTAAGTTCCTTATAGACGCTGGATATTAGATCTTTGTCACATGGTTAGATTACAAAAATTTTCCCCATTCTGTATGTGTTCTGTTCACTCTGATGATAGTTTCTTTTGCTGTGCAGAAGCTCTTTAGTTTAATTAGATCTCATTTGTCAATTTTTGCTTTTGTTGCAATTGCTTTTGGCATCTTTATTATGAAATCTTTGCCTGTGCCTGTGTCCTGAATGGTATTGCCTAGATTGTCTTCTGGAGTTTTTATAGTTTTGGGTTTTACATTCAAGTCTTCAGTCCATCTTGAGTTGATTTTTATATATGGTGTAAGACAGGTGTCCAGTTTCAATTTTCTGCATATGGCTAGCCAATTCTCCCAGCACCATTTATTAAATAGGGAATCCTTTCCCCATTGCTTGTTTTTGTCAGGTTTGTTAAAGATCAGATGGTTGTAGATGTGCAGTCTTATTTTAGGTTTTCTATCCTGTTCCGTTGGTCTATGTGTTTGTTCTTGTGTCAGTACCATGCTATTTTGGTTACTGTAGCGTTGTACTGTAGTTCAAAGTCAGGTAGCTTGATACCTCCAGCTTTGTTCTTTCTGCTTAGGATTGTCTTGGCTATTCAGGTTCCTTTTTGGTTCCATATCAATTTTAAAATAGTTTTTTTTCTAATTCTGTGAAGAACGTCAATGATAGTTTAATGATAATAGCATTGAATCTATAAATTGCTTTGGAGAGTATGACCATTTTTATGATATTGATTCTTCCTATACAGAAGCATGGAATGTTTTTCCATTTGTTTGTATCCTTTCTGATTTCTTTGAGGATTGGTTTTTAGTTATTCTTGAAGAGGTGCTTCACTTCCCTTGTTGGCTGTATTTCTAGTTTCTTTTAATTCTTTTTGTGGCAGTTGTAAATTGAGTTCATTCATGATTTAGCTCTCAGCTTGCCTATATATGTATAGGAATGCTAGCAATTTTTGCACGTTGATTTTGTATCCTGAGACTTTGCTGAAGTTGCTTATCAGCTCAAGAAGCTTTTGGGCTGAGATGATAAGGTTTTCTAGATATAGGATCACGTAATGTGCAAGCAAAGATAGTTTGACTTCCTCCATTCCTATTTGAATACACGTTATTTCTTTCTTGCCTGATTGCCCTGGCCAGAACTTCCAATACTATGTTGAATAGGAGTGATGAGAGAGGGCATCCTTGTCTTATACTGGTTTTCAAGGGGAATGCTTCCAGCTTCTGCCTATTCAGTATAATTTTGGAAATGGGTTTGTCAAATATAGCTCTCATTATTTTGCAGTATGTTCCTTTAATACCTAGTTTATTGAGAGTTTTTAATGTGAGGGGGTGTTGACTTTTATCAAAGGCCTTTTCTGCATCTATTGAGATAATCATGTGGTTTTTGTCTTTAGCTCTGTTTATGTGGTGAATCACATTTATTGATTTGTGTATATTGAAACAGCCTTGCATCCCAGGAATGAAGTCTACTTGATTTGGTGGATAAGCTTTTTGATCTGCTGCTGAATTTGGTTTGCCAGTGTTGTGTTGAGGATTTTTGCATCATTGTTCATCAAGGATATTGGCCTGAAGTTTTCCATTTTTTTTCCTCTTTTTTTTTTTTTGTCATATCTCTGCCATGTTTCAGTATCAGGATGATGCTGGCCTCATAGAATTAGTTAAGAAGAGTCCCCCCTTTTCAATTTTTCATAATAGTTTTAGTAGAAATCGTACCAGCTCCTCCTTGTACCTCTAGTAGAATTTAGCTGTGAATCTGTCTGGTCCTGGCCTTTATTTGGTTCGTGGGCTATTTATTACTGACTTAATTTTAGAACCCATTATTGGTCTATTCAGAGATTCAGTTTCTTTGTTTTTCAGTCTTGGGAGGGTGTATGTGTCCAGGAATTTATCTATTTCTTCTAGATTTTCTAGTTTATGTGTATAGAAGTGTTTATAGTATTATCTGGTGGTTGTTTGTATTTCTGTGTGGTTAGTGGTAATATTCCCCTTATCATTTCTGATTGTGTTTATTTAAGTCTTCTCTTTTTTCTTCTTTAGTAGCCTAGCCTGTAGTCTATCTGTTTATTGATTTTTTCAAAAAACCAGCTCCTGAATTTGTTGATTTTTTGAAGGTCTTTTTGTGTGTATCTCTTTCAGCTCAGCTCTGATCTTGGTTATTTCTTGTCTTCTGCTAGCTTTGGGGTTTGTTTGCTCTTGGTTCTCTAGCTTTTTAGTTGTGATTTGACGTTGTTAACTTGAGATCTTTCTATTTGATGTGAGCATTTTAGCGCTATAAATTTCCCTCTTAACACTGCTTTAGCCACGTCCCAGAGATTCTGCTACATTGTATCTTTGTTCTCATTAGTTTCAAAGAACTTCTTGATTTCTGCCTTAATTTCATTATTTACTCAAGGGTCATTCAGGAGCAGGTTATTCAGTTTCCATGTAGTTGTGTGGTTTTGAGTGAATTTCTTATTCTTGATTTCTAATTTGATTGCACTTTGGTCTGAGAGGCTGTTATGGCTTTTTGCATTTGCATGCGCTGGAGAGTGTTTTACCTCTAATTATGTGATCAATTTTAGAATAAGCGCTATGTGGCGATGAGAAGATTGTATATTCTGTTGCTTTTAGGTGGAGAGTTCTGTAGATATTTATCAGGTCCACTTTATCCAGAGAAGAGTTCAGGTCTTGAATATCTTTGTTAATTTTCTGTCTCAATGATCTATGTAATATTGTCAGTGGGGTGTTAAGGTCTCCTACTGTTATTATGTGGGAGTTTAAGTCTCTTTGAATGTCTCCAAGAACTTGCTTTATGAATCTGCGTGCTCCTGTATTGGGCACATACATATTTAGGATAGTTAGCTCTTCTTGTTGAATTGAACCTTTTACCCTTATGTAATGCCCTTCTCTGTCTTCTTAAATTTTCTTTCTTTCTTTCTTTTTCTTTTTCTTTCTTTTTTCTTTTCTTTTTTTTTTTTTTTGAGATAGAGTCTTGCTCTGTCACCCAGGCTGGAGTGCAGTGGCACAATCTCGGCTCACTGCAACCTCTGCCTCCTGGGTTCAAGCCTCATGCCTCAGATTCTCATGCCTCAGCCTCCTGAGTAGCTGGGATTACAGGAACGCACTACCATGCCTGGTTAATTTTTGCATTTTTAGTACAGATGGGGTTTTGCCTGTTGACCAGGCTGGTCTCAAACTCTTGGCCTTAAGTGATCCGCCCACCTGGGCCTCCCAAAGAATTGGGATTATAGGTGTGAGCCATCATGCCGGCCCTTCTGTCTTTTTAAAATCCTTGTTATTTAAAGTCTATTTTGTCAGAAAGTAGGACTGCAACCCTTGCTTTTTTCTCTTTTCCATTTTCTTGGTAAATTTTACTCCATGTTTTTATTTTGAGCCCATGTGTGTCTTTGCATGTGAGATGAGTCTCTTGAAGGTAGCATACTGATAGGTCTTGGTTTTTTATCCAGCTTGCCATTCTGTCTTTTCATTGGGTCATATAGCCCATTTACAGTTCAGGTTAGCATTGTTATGTGTGGATTTGATCCTGTCACCATGATGCTAGCTGGTTATTTTGCAGACTTGTTTATGTGATTACTTCATAGTGTCACCACTCTGTGTACTTCAGTGTGTTTTTGTAGAGGCTGATAATGGTTTTTCCTTTCCATATTTAGTGCTTCCTTCAGGGGCTCTTGCAAGGGAGGTCTGGTGATAACAAATTCCCTCAGCGTTTGCTTGTCTGAAAAGGATCTTATTTCTCCTTCACTTATGAAGCTTAGCTTGGCCAGATAGGAAATGCTGGGTTGGAAATTCTTTTCTTTAAGAATGTTGAATATTGGTTCCCAATTTCTACTAGCTTGTAGGGTGTCTGCTGAGAGGTCCACTATTAGTCTAATGGGCTTCTCTTTGTGGGTGACCAGGCCTTTTTCTCTGGCTGTCTTTCATTTCAACCTTGGAGAATCTGATGATTTTGTGCCTTGGGGATGATCTTCTCATGGAATATCTTACTGGGGTTCTCTGCATTTCCTGAATTTGAATGTTGGCCTGTCTGTGTAGGTTGGGAAAGTTCTCCTGCATGATATCCTGAAGTGTGTTTTCAAACTTGGTTCCATTCTCCCTGTCTCTTTCAGGTACCCCAATCAGTCATACATTCAGTCTCTTTATATAATGCCATATTTCTCGGAGGATTTGTTCATTCTTTTTCTCTCTATTCTTGTCTGCCTGTCTTATTTCAGAAAGATAGTCTTCATGCTCTGAGATTCTTTTCTCCCCTTGGTCTATTTTGCTATTGACACTTGTGATTGCATTGTGAAGTTCTTGTAGTGTGTTTTTCAGCTTAAACAAGTCAGTTAAATTCCTCTCTAAACTGGCTGTTTTGGCTGTCAGCTCTTGTATTGTTTTATCATGGTTCTTAGCTTCTTGGCATTGGGTTACAACATGCTCCTTTAGCTCAGTGAAGTTTGTTATTACCCACCTTCTGAAACCTATTTCTGTCATTTCAGCCACCTCAGCCTCAACACAGTTCTAAGCCCTTGCTTGAGAGGTATTATGATTATTTGGTAAAAAAGGGGCACTCTGATTTTTTTAGTTTTCAGCATTTTTGCATTGATTCTTTCTCATCTTTGTGAGCTTATCTACCTTCAATCTTCTAGGTTGCTGACCTTTGGATAGGGTTTTTGTATTTTGTTGTTGTTGTTTTTATTTGTTTTTCTTTCAACAGTCTGGCCACTCTTCTTTAGGGCTGCTGAGGTTTTCTAGGTGTTCACTCCAGACCCCAGTTTCCTCAGTTTTTTTCCTACCTGGAGGTATCACCAGTGAAGGCTGTGAAACAGCAAAGATGGCAGGCTGCCCCTTCCTCCGGGAACTCCATCCCAGGGGCGTACAGACCTATTGCCAGCCTGAACACACCTGCAGGAGGTGGCTAGAGACCCTGGTTGGAAGGTCTTACCCAGTCAGAAGGAACAGGATCAGAGGCCCACTTAAAGAAGCAGTTTGGCTACTTTTTGGTAGTGCAGCTAAGCTGTGTTGGAGATCCCTTCAGCCCTCAATCTGTTTGGGCTCTCCCAGGCCCTCAGGCTGAAACAGCTGAGAAGACTGAACTTCTTTCCTTCTTTTTCTTGAAACTTGTTGGCTAGAGAAGTCTGAGATCAATCTGATTTGGTCACTCTGTATTTGCTTATTCTATCTGCAAGATTTTTTACTTTATGCTTGAAATTTTAAAATACAGCAAGATATGCCTATGTTTTTTGTTAACGTTGCTCACTATATGTTGGGTTTATTCACCTTTTCAGATTAATGCTGATTTATTCTGGCCCTGTTCAAAATAGATAACTCAACATGATGGCCTACCTCTTCTTCCCCAAGTCCCATAAACAACAACAACAACAACAACAACAGAAAGAAAACAATACACTGCAGCACTGGAAAGTCAATGAAGGTGTCCACAGAGCTGTGGAAGTTACCACCTTAAAATCTGACAGAAGTAATTTAGTTTTCAAAAGAACCCAAGGATTAGCTTAAGATAAATAGCTGCTTTCTTTACTGATCAAAACTCTTTCCATATGCTTTTTATTGTCCATAAAATCCTTACTTTCTGAGCTGTGGATTGAATATCTTTTAGTTTTCTAGAGCTTCAGTATCTATTTTTAGTACATGTCTCTAAAATGGAATTTCTGATAAAAGATACCCTTAAAGTTGATCCAGAGAAGTGGGACAATGTCTGACTAGCTTATGAATACCAAGAACTGAATTATTTAAACAATTTACTACCAAAACATTATCCTCTAACTTGTATTTTTCCTGGAGGTGGACAATGATAATAAGATCCTACATTTATTTTTAGGCAAACAGGAATTCCCACTGGACTGAATAAATAAACTATATCTACTACAACTATTGATGTGATTTCACATCTACAAACATGAACAGACAATAAAGAAATCGTAACAATTGAAGAAATGTGCATCTGAAACACATCTAACTCAACAAATAGTAGAACAAACTCTCAATAACTACAGATAATAGAGGGAATCAAATCAACTTTGAAATAATTGTGGTTAATGTTAGCTAGGGAGTTAATAGACTTTTGTACCCATCACAAAAGGAAGACTGCCATGAAAAAGAAGCAGAATTCTTAGAAATCTGAAGTATGTTTGCTAGAAAATTCTACTTGTGGGCTGACTGTCAAAATGGATATGGCTGAAGACTGAGAACTGCAAGACTGAGTAGAAATATTATAGGACAGAGTGCCAAATGAGAAGTATGTAGTCAATGGTAAGAAAGAGGAAGTAGAGTCAGTAGTTCCAACAGCTTTTTAACAGGGGAAACCCAAGAGAATAGAAAAAAAAGGAATGACCAAGTAAATGGTAGAAGAAATCTTTTCTGAGCAGATAAAGACATTTCTGTTATAAGAATTTAAAACAGATTAAAATAAAAACTAAAACAACAAAAGCTAAAAGGCAAACAATGCAAAATAAGAAAACCCTCATCAAGAAATAATCTGGCTGGGTACAGTGACTCACCCCTGTAATCCCATCACTTTGGGAGGCTGAGGTGAGAGGATCTCCTGAGCCCAGGAGTTTGAGATCAGCCTGAGCAACATAATGAGACCCTGTCTCTGCAGAAAATTATTTAAAAAAAATAGGTGTGGTGGCATGTGCCTGTAGCACCAGCTACTCAGGATCTTGAGGTGGGAGGATCGCTTGAGACGTGGAGTTCAAGTCTGCAGTGAGCCGTGATCATGCCAACTGCACTCCAACCTAGGTGACAGAATGAGACCCTGTCTCAAAAAAAAAAAAAAAAAAAAAAAAAAGAAAAAAGAAAGAAAGAAAGAAAGAGAGAAGCATTCTAAGCAAATTTTCTTAAAGAGAAAAGCATGC
Organism: Pongo abelii; assembly: GCF_028885655.2. Lineage (NCBI taxonomy): Eukaryota > Metazoa > Chordata > Mammalia > Primates > Hominidae > Pongo > Pongo abelii. Next base: position 101,917,894 of record NC_071996.2, on the reverse strand, counting down.
AATTTTTTTTTTCAGAGGGAAAAAGAATTTATAAGAAATAAGAAAAAAAAGCTTTTTTTTTTTTAATTCAATGGGATGCTAAAAGACAATAGAGAATGTCTTCAAAACTGTGAGGGAAGATGTTTATAAAACCAGAGTTTTATGCCTGACCAAGATAGAACTCCACACCAATCTGAAATAATTATTTTGTGATATTCTCATGTCAAATAATGGTTTGGTTCATTTGGGGACTTAAACATAACCTAAAGGACTGAGCTTCTTTCTCTTTTCCTTTCTGCCATCTTCAGAAGGGGGCTTGTCTTCAGATTAGAAGATTGTTGGAAGATGGCATCAACTTTTCTGGATTACAATATCTGGTTAGAGCAACACTTAGTGGAAAAGGAGAGTCTGTGTCTTCATGTGTGTGTGTGTGTGCACGTGCGTGCACTTGCATGTGTGTTTTAATCAATAAAGATATTTCCCAATAACCCCCAAGTAGATTTAGCTTCTTAAGACAGAAATAACATCACATGACCAAGATTAAACCTATCACAGTTTAAAGGAGTGAGACTTGACTTGAACCAATAACAAATCATTCCCGTGGGACCTGCTTGCCTTGAAGCATGTGTGTGTGTAGCAGAGAATGAATACTTAAATGAAAGCAAAGTTCTTTTACAAAGGGTGGGAAGAGAGACATATGAATGCTGAGAGAAAATATTCAAGCTACTAAAACAATAAATAAGGATTCAATAAATTGTATTGAATTAGATTTTAAAAACTAGGATTAAAGCACAAAAAGAGCAATAGCAATAAGGTATAAAAAATTTAAAAAGTAATATGTCAAGAATAAATTTAACATATCAATGAACACAGTATGTATAAATGGATCAAATTCAACTTTTAATACATATTTAGTATGGGCAAAAAAAGAAGACACACACACACACACACACACACACACACAATTTGGAAGAGAATTATCTAAAAGAAAATACCATTATATTTCACACACACACATACACACACACAATTTGGAAGAAAATTATCTAAAAGAAAATACCATTATATTTCACACACACACATACACACACACAATTTGGAAGAAAATTATCTAAAAGAAAATACCATTATATTTCACACACACACATACACACACACAATTTAGAAGAGAATTACCCAAAAGAAAATGCCATTATATTTCAAAACAAAGTTCACTTAAAAATAAAAAAATTTTAAATGACATAGAAAGTTTAAAAATAAAAAGAAGAATGCTAATGAAAAGAAAGTGGATATGAAATAAACTATACATGATGCAATCTACCAAGGAGCTAGGAGGTAAAATAATGAATTTTTATGTTGGAAATAATATAGCAACCAATACATAGAAAAAGGTTAGAAATGCAAGGAAAAATGTAGGATTTCAAAGAGTAAAAGACTTCAAGATGTTTATCTGAGTATTCAAAAGGTCAATTTCACAAATACTATATAAATAAGGATTTAGAATTTAACTAACACAATAAATAAAATAAACATGCATAAACTATGTGCACACATTTTTCAAATATGTATACAAAATACATAAAAATTGTCTCTGAGTACATGGCAATTACTGTGTACCAGGTACTATTCTAAGCATAAGCCTGTACTCTTAACCATTATGCTAGGCCACAAAGACATGTTAAATAAATTCTTCAAAGCAGAAGTCATATTGTGTGTGATTTCTGACCACAGTGTAATAAAATTAGGAGGTAGGATCAAACAAAAATAAAAATATCAATTGACTTAATCATTTTAAAACACTCAATAAATAATTCTTGGGTTAAAAGGAAAATAAAAATTCAAATAAATTATTTCAAAATGAAGCATGATAGCATTACAAATAAAATCTCTATGATCTGGACAAAATTATTGCTGAGAGAAGAAAATTATGACCTTAAATTTTTTATAAGGAAAAAGGAAAGATGAAAACTGAATGGATTATTCAACTCAATGAGCTGGAAAAAGAATAAGAAAGTAAGCAAAATGAAAATAGGAGAAAGTTAATAAACATAAAAGCAGAAATCCATGAACTAGAACACAAACTACCACACTTAAAAACAGAACACTTGATTAATAAGACTAAAAACTGTTTCTTTGAACAAATAAAATACACCAATTTTTGGCAAGTTTGACTAAGAAAAACAGACTTTAAAAACAACATTATTATAAAGAAATACTGCAGAATTATGGATATAGACTAGATTTTAAAAGAAAATTTATTTCTCAAGAAATATAAATTGCCAAGAGCCTCCAAAAGACACAGAAGTCTAGATTAGATCGGTAATCATAAAATAAATTAAAAAGCTAGTCAGAGTTCTGTCCTTGAATAAACATCAGATCTGGATAGCATATAAAAGAGACTTACCAACATCTTTCCTATCATGTACACTCTATAGCCCTTGAATACAGATCGGAAACTTCTCCACTCATTTTATAAGACAAAACTATTATGATACTAAGATTAGGAATATAGAAACAGATAGATCTATCTCACTTCTGAAGACAGTGAAAAGTTCTGAAAGAATAAAACTGAACAACTTAAATCCAACAGTGTATACATAACAGTGAAGTAGGATTCCAAGTAGGGCTGGTTTAAGTTTAGGAACTCTAAAATGTAGTTGGCGACTTTAACTAGTTACAGAAGAAAAACCACAGGATCAACTTGAAAGACTCTGAATGAGGTATTCCTGAGCTCAATCTAAGATTAGAGGAAAACTCCCTTGCCTTGATAAGAATATCTATTAGGAAGATTTCACCAATAGGGTGAAAATTAGAATGATTCTAGTTACCTGAAAACAAAAATAATAGCAAAGGTGATAATCACTGCCACAGAGGGCAAACTATGTGCAGGTATTTACTGTTCTAATAATTTTCTCACATGTTATCTGATTGACTCTTTGCAATATCACTCTGTGGCAGATACTATTATTATTAAAACAACAATATTACAAATGATGAAATGAAGCTGATGAGGTCCTTCTATTTATTTAATTGTTAACATTGTATCGATATCTTAGGCAATTGAGTGAGATGGGAAAAATAATTAGGTATGTAAGATCCCAATTTTTGTCACAGATAAAGTGAACATCAATTGGAACATTCAAGAGTCAACTGAACAGTATTATAAAAAGTGGGTTCAGTAACGTGGTCACTATTCCACAACTGGGATTTTCCTTACTTCTTAAATAATTAACTAGAACAAAGTAATGGGGGAAAAATCAGTTTAAAATAACCATGAAACCTATAAAGCCTAAAATATATAGGGGTAAATTGAAAAAAGCCATGCAAAGCCTAAATGATGAAAGCTACAAAAGCCCATAGAAAGACAGAAAAGTAAATTTAGACTCCTTTTTAAATTATTGTCATTTGATCAGATGTTTCATCTCTTACTTTAGAGAGATCATGTCTTCTTGAATGTCATCAGGAACATGAAAAAGTTACTTTCTAAAATTTAGCGTTTTTTTTCGGTAGCTAACCTTTGCCTAACACACTTCTCTTCTGATTTAGTCACTATCTTCTGCCTTATTTTATGTTTCAGATTCCTTTCGTGTGTGTGTGTGTGTGTGTGTGTGTGTGTAGTAATAGTCATTTTTGTTGTTCTTTTGCTGATTCGTCCTCCTTGAATAGGAAGAAAATGGCTCTCATTGGTGTGCTTTGCAGCCCTCCTGGTTGGTATTGGCCTCTCTCTGATTTGAAGTTTAAGGAGGTGTTTGCTGTGCACATCCTGAGCTTAGTGTGCAGTGCTCAGGCCTTATTTATCTGGCATGGCTCTCCTGGGCTGTAGAGATTCGTGACAAGATGCTCAGGATAATTATTGCTGAATACATTAATGCACCCTGTAGGCTTCTCTGTCCAGTGGAGCTGAGGGACTATCTAACTAGAGTTTACAGTGCTCCACTCTTACAATCTCCTGTGTTTGCCCTTTCAGAGGATTCAATTTCTCTCTCAGGATGAAATCCTCCATCACATGCCAACTTTTGTCTTCAAAAGTCAATATGGAAAGATAAAAATTAAATGATGGAAATTGAGATGTAGAAAATTATAGGAAGAATGCTTTATCTCCCCTTGTCTTGTGGAGAACCCTGTTTCTGAGCTAGATGGAGGCCATTCTAAGTAGGTGAAAACCCCTTCGTTCTGCCTCAGAACCTTTCAATTAGTCACAGGCAGGATGCAGTGGGAATCTGATGTAGATAACTGATCATTCCTCAAAGCTTACAGTGCTATGAAACCCTTACCTTTTCAGGATTTAATCAATATTTCAATAGGAAGATGAGGGTAAGTGAAATAGAACAGTTTTTCTTCATATTTAGTTATTATTTTTGGTTTAGACATAAGATTATGTTATTTTCCAAATATAAAAACAATGTATATTCATTAGATAGCATTTGGAAAACAGAAGAGTGATGGAAAGAAGACACTCAAAATCCAGCCACACAAAAGTAAATTACAAGAGCATTTTTATTTATATTCTTTGATGTTTTTCCTGTATCTAATTTGTTCATAGCTTTGATCATATAATATAAACAATTTTTTGTATCTTATTTTTTTACTAATCATTGTACACATATTTTACCTTGGTACAAATGATTCATTAACATCATTTTAGATAAAGTATGTTTTATGAGGTTAGGAACTTTACCTGCTATGTTCATAACTGTATCCAGAAAACAAGCATGATACCTGGCACATGAGAGGGAATAAATAAATATTTTTGGGAAAAATTAATTACATAACATTCCTTTATTTAATCATTGGCTAGCTGTTGAACATTAATATCATTTTACTTTTCCTATTATTAATAATTTTCTATTGAACAAATCCAGGTAAAGGAGTTTACGTCTCAATTTTACTGTGTTCCTTAGCATAAATCCTCAGAAGCTTAATGTTTATGGAACGGTGTAAACATTGGTAAGCCTCTTGATATAAAAATAAAATATTAATAATGTTTAATTTGATACCAATCAGGTTTTTTTGAGGAAAAAAAAAACTGAGGAGTTTTTTCTTCATAATGAATCACTGTGATTTTTTATAAATATTGTGGATTATAATATTATAGGTATCTTTCATTATTTCAAATGTTAAAACAAATTACAAAGCTACTTTAAAGTTTTTTTAATTTACATTAGTTTTATCTAATTATTTCATTATAGTAATCAAAATTTGGCTCAACATGTTGAAATTAAATAAATGGTAGTTTATTCTTGGCTAAAAGAAGAAAATTTTCAAACAGCCTTACAGTAACTCCCAAAAGATGTTTATTTGCTTTCATAACACATTCTATGTAACACTAAAGGCTAACTGGAAATGTAATTAATGTCTATTTTTTACATTCTCAATATAATAAATTGAACAAATGAAAATACCCATAAAATGTTATAGAGGTAGATGAAAAATAATTTGGCTTTTACCAGTCTGAATTCTATTTTGCCATATGCTGGTGAATGCATCACTATGTAATTAATATAAAACTATGGTATTTTTTAAATCTATGTGAGCTAGAACTTCTGGGCTGTTGGGGAAAGGATATTTATTAACATGAAGTAAAAATAAGTAATCATCTATATCTGTAAGTCAATCAGTGCCATGAAAAAATAAAATGTAACCAGTCAATAGATCTGGGGAGAGATTTTCTTTTTGCATTTGAAGGTGATATTTATGAACTATCATTGGTATATCAGACACTTGGATTGTTTTTCTAATATCACTGATAGATTTGTGGTCTTGCTCATTCATAAAACATCTGGTTGGAGTTAAGGGATTCAGTCTGTGGCCACAGAACAGAGGGAATCCATGAACCCTCAGATGTATTAAATCCAGCATTTAGCTGTCAATTAGTGCAGTGCTCTGGCCAACAGAATACCTAAAAAAGATCAATGACTGACTTTTACATTTTTCAGACAGAAACTTTGGCATAATATACAGTAGAGGTCTGTGTCTTAGTAGGTATATTCCTTTGAAGTTTCTCTGTTAATATATTTGCTGGAGGGGAACAACTCCTCATGACTTCATTTTGGTTATGGAATAGTCCAGCTCTTTCAAGAACATTAGGTGACATGTAGTTCTTAAAGATATAACAGTGAAAATTTTTAGGTATTCTTTCTCCTTATAGCTATATAACTGGCTAAAAAAGTTAATTTTCAATCATCCTTACATTAACTTCAAAAGATGTTTATTTCCTTCCACAAATATTCTGAGCGTAACACAGAGGTCTCCCCATAGATATAGATAATATAGATATAGATATTGATAGAATCTATAGATATAGATACAGTTAGCTAAAATATATTGTGAATGCCACAAAACATAGTGCAAGCCCAAACATGTTAAAAAAATTCACTTTCAAAGCCTGATAATCTAAGGCAGGGCTGCTCTGGCTGAGCCAGGGCCTGGTCAAGGCAGAGCTGGGACCCGCCTGTAGGGTGATGAGTCTCTTTTCTGAGATATTGACTCTGAGGCTCTCCTAGGCAAGATGGCTTCTGCTCATACTTTGTGGTTTGCAAGGCAGGAAGTTTTGATGGTAGTTGCATGGATTATTGGAAACAGAACATACTACCATTGCCCATCCAGGCAAAGAGAAGGCTTGGCCATTTTGTTTTAGTACACAAGATTGAGCAATCTGATTGGCTTTAATTTTTTGCAGTGTGAATTAGAAAAACTCTCTAATACTGGGGAAAATAGGAAATGACCCATTGTTTTAAATAGTTTTTGAAATACTTCCGTGAGATGTATTTTTGTTTGTCTTTTAGGAGATCTTTGAACTATAAAAAGATGAACTTTTTCCAATTAAAGTGTGTCCGCCTATCTTGATGGCTATTTATGCTATTGGATTCAATTGTATCGCTGCTATTGCTGATAGTACAGGAACTTATGGGTTTTGAAAGCTCTTCAGTGCATGACTTGGCTTTGTTGGCTTCTCATATTCTATTTAAAGAGATATTTAGGAATTACCAAATTATATAAGACCTTTGGGAGCAAAGAATTTTTAAAGCGAAGGCTCAAAAAAATTGGACAAAGGCACTAAAATAACTATGATATTCTAGATAATTATATGGAAGTAAAAATGATGTATATTTGATTTATGCTTGAAAACAAAACATAATTACTTCTCTTCTTCAATTTTAATCTATATAAGTCCATCAAAATTTTAGTCATTTCCCCTGCTCATCTATATTAGTTATCTATTGCTGCATAACAAAATATTCTTAAATTTAGTGGCTTAAAACAACCCCATTTATCATTGCAGTTTCTCTGGGCCAGGAATCCAGGCACACTTGGCTGGGCCCTTTGGCTTTCAAGGTGACATCAGGGCATGGACTCACAACATGCATTCCATCAGAACAGCAAGTAAGGAGAACCAGAAAGAGAGAATGCTATCAAGATGGAAGTAACCATCACTTACAACCTAATCTCAGAAGTAAATCCATCACTTGTGCCATATTTTATTGTTAGAAGTGAGTCACTCTTTCTAGCCAACACATTTAAGAGGAGGAGATTATAGCAGGGCAGGAATACCAGGAGGCGTGGATCGTTGGCAGCCAGCTTAGAAGGTTCACAACCACACTGTCTGATGAATTCTTGGTGCTCTAAACCTGGTTTTATCCACCTCTCTGAAGGAGATTCTGAGTGTCAGCTACAATATGGCATTGGGTGTTTTAGTGTGTTAACATCTTAAATTTACACTTTATCTTTTACGTGCATGTTAAAAGCTTAAAGGTAACCTGTAAAATACTTGAAATATAATAAAAAATGTCAAGACTGTAACACAGATACTGAGTTGCCATATAGGGTTTTGAACTTGGCACTACATCCTATTTTCTTATCCCAGAGCCATATAGAGAAAGTCCAAAACCAATCCAGTTTTATATATTGAAATTTTTTTAGGACGATAAATGGAACAGCTAAATGACTAGTTATGAATGGCTTCAGACAACTTTTTTGTATATGCATGTAACACTAATTTTAATTGATCTCATGGTTCCTGTTTTTAGACAAAGCTATGAGAAAAGAGCCATGGTCACCTATTATGTCTCAGGCACTGTGTGCCTACACTGCAGTCTTGTATAATCCTCACATACATCCTCTAAAATAAGTATTGGTTTATTTTACATAAGAGGAAACTAAACCTTTAGGAAGTTATTAACTTGGCTAAGTTTAAAAGCTTGCAGGGTTAAAGATGCAATTCAAACAAGATATAATTAAGTCCCTGCTCTCCCTCCTCTCCTACAAGTCTAGGCTTTTTGTATTATAATTTACTTCCTCTCTGAAAAAGTAAAGGATGGGGAGGGACAAAGAATCAGTATTTTCTGAACACGTACCTTATTCCACGTATTGTTCTAAATTCTTATCTATCTTAATTTATCTCCAAAAGGCCTCATGAAGTAAATATTAGTATTCCTAATTTAAAGATCAGAAAACTGTGTCAATTTGATTTTGCTTTTGTATATGTAAATGTATATATTCACATATGTGCATATATGTGTGTATGTGTGTATGTGTATATATATATACATGCACACACACACACATATATATATAGACATGTTTTAAAAACCATGAGAATTACCCTGCATTCTAACATACTTAAAGTACTTAAATGACTTTGAGTCATTAAGGAAATACTCTTTTTAAAATATTATCTGGGCACTTACAAATGGATAATATGTGAATACTATCTATGGTGGTTCCTTGTTAATCAGAGTGCTGAATTAGAACATATTACTGTGGTTACTATGTGTAGCCTGCAATGAATGCTGAATAATCTGACCACCCCAAGCCTCATAAAAGTTGAAAAAAATGAGTCAGCTTGAGGTAAAATAACGAGTTAAATAAAAGTAGGAGATTTTTGTCCACTTTTTTAGAAGATTCTCTTCTACTCAAAGTAGGAGCCATAAAAGGAGGTCAAGAAAATATATATGCCCTACATCATTTTGCCTTGGCCAACGGATATGCCCATCCTGAGAATATGTATCTATTCTATGAGCACCCATTTTTATGTGCATCAGACAAGCATTCATACTTTCCCACAGCCAAGGCCTGATTTTCTCAGCCAGTCTGAATCCATAAAGTCAACTAATTTTTCATAGTCAAGTGACAGTCTCTGTGACTCATTCTTTTTAAACACACAAATAAGTTTGAAAATTTGTTCATAATGAGTTTCTAATGAAAAGATACAATTGTACAATTCAATTATTATATAAACATACTAAAATATATACATAAATAAAACAAAATATTTCATAAGGTACTAAGTTAACTATTATATATACATCAGATGTGAAGATGTTATCACATAATTTTTTAGTAGTTTTTGTTTGGTCGGTTGGTTGTTTTATAGCACTTGGAAGAATTTATTTCCTTTCTTTAAAATATTAAACTTTTTTTTCAAAGTGGCTTTTGCCTTTATTAGGGTTTTATGCATTTTACTGAGGGGTGTGTTTTCTTTTTAAAATTAATTCACTATTATTTTCCCCTTCCTGCTCCAGTTAACTGAGTCATTTGTAATTTTGTCAGATTTATTTGTCTATCCAAGGCCCCAAATTTATCCTTAAGTCATTCCTTTAAACACCAAAAGAGACCAAAAAAGAAAACATTAAAGGACTCAAGTGCTCTCACAAAGAAACTGCCAGTTTGGTCAACAAAATCTAAACTTCCAGTAAAAACAAAAAGCTCTCTGAGGTATAGACCCCAATGGCTAAGAAAAACCACAAGTTCAACTTGACCTCACCAAAAGCATTTACACTTTTAGCCAAACTTATTAAAAACAAAATTCATTTGAAAGGGAGAAAAACATGCTACTGGGTTTCATAACATCAAGATGACAGGCTACAAAGGGATTTTATTTTTAATACTATTGCCTACTAAACACTTCTCAAAATCTGTTTTTCTTTCAAGTTCTTTTGTTTCCCACTTTTCAGCTACTCCTAGAATAGGCTGTCTGCCCTTGTGACTAGAAAACAAAACATCAGTTCTGATAAAATTCCATTTTTGGGAAGTATTTCTTTATATTAGAAAGTAAAGATTTTCCCATCTAGTCCTAGGATGGCCGATAAACCAACATTAGAGCGAATGCTTTGAAAAGACAATAGCTGACCAGTGCTCTCACCTTAGGAAAGTCTAAAATGGTTCAAAGGCAGAGTCTAAACTTAAGATGGTATGCTTCTTTCTGAAACCTGGCTTTTCTTTTGTGTTATGTGGGGAGAAATGTTATTTTAAAGTTGTTTGCATTTAATAGGCTATGGCTGGCAGCTGGAGGAAGCAAAGTCACTCATGGCCAAAAGGAAAAGGATTTGGCAGGGCTTGTGAAGTTCACAGTCAGTACTGATGGTCCTGAAATAGAATTTTCTACAAGAAAAGCTGCGACCATCATCACTCCAGTGGCACCGCAAATTAGGTGGAGATGTACCCAATTCTAACGTTCTCTTTCCTGACCTACACTTTCTAATCAGTAGCCAGTATTGAGATGACACTGTCAAATGAAGGGAAATGGGTGAAGGCTGGGCATTGGTGGCTTTTGATGGTCATTCAGGAGGTGTCTGAGTTGTTGAGACGTAATCTGAACAGTAAGTTTGAGGTGGGTTATGAAGAGCCTTTATTTATAGACTAAGATTTCACCTAATCACATAGAAGATTGGAAGACATGTTCATTTGTATGGCTTAGAATGAACAGTCCTCTTCCACCTTCTTGGGAAACACAGCTGGAGAATGGTATATAAGATACTGGGTGGCCTTCTCCTTATCTCTTAACATAGGATGCCATTTCAGATCTTCTGTCTTAGCAACACAAGAACAAGAGGAAGAATTAAGAAAACAATTCTGACCTATGTGCAGGGAGACCTAGAAAGGTGAGATGTTAACTTTTGGGGATAGCAAAAATGTCTTGAGCAGGAGGGCAGTTAAATGAAGAAATTACATAGGGATACAGAAGAACTTATTTACTTGTTGATTATTAAAAATAAATAAAATAATGTGATCTGCAAACCTTAATGGAGCAGCTACTATGTAAAGCTCTGAGGTATTTGCTGTTAAAGGTTTATGTTTAAATATTTCTGATGGCAGTGAACCTACCATTTCTAAGACCTTGAAGATTATATTTCTTCTTAAAATGTTAAAAATATAATATAATATCTGTACCTTAGGTTCTTTTATGGTCAATGAGAAAGGAATTGTGTATTTTTATGAGGGAATATCGCAGCTGTAGTCTTCTCTATTGAGATTTCTCTGACTATCTTAAAGAATAAATGTGGAGGATAATTTTAATGTGACCGTGGTGTTTCTGAGAAACACTACATGATCTACGTATAAACCAGAACAATTCTTTTAATTGGCACAAAGTTTCACAGATAATTTTTATATGGTACAGAAACCAAATTTGAGGTTGTAAACTATTACTATGTGCTAGAAAGATATATATATATATATTTACATTTATTTGAAGGAAGAATATTAGTTAAACATTATTCAAAAATCCTCCCTGTATTTCCCTTCTCTTACACTAAATTATCCTTATGTCTTATGGGGCAGCAGATGCTAAAAGAGGAAACTTCTATGGGTTTTATGGTATACCTGTCCGGTGTAAGTTATTTAAAAGGCAGGATTGGTATAATCTTATATCATATATAATACCTGTCTAATTCTCTTCAGAGATGCAAAAATAAATTGGGGAAAATCCATCTGAGAGTGAGCAGGAAAAATTGATATACTTGAATAAGGTTCCAGAATTTCAGCATACCTCTAAATATGTCTATTGCCATAATTGTCAATACAAGTAATCTTTGATTGTACACCAGATCTATTTTTCATAAAATATTTGCAATTGATTATTTCTGAATGTTGACAATACAAATCTTCTGTAAAAATCAAGTTCTATGAAAGCAAAGATATTTTCTCTTTTATTCCCTGATGTACTTCAAGTACCTAGAATAGTTTCTGACACATATTAGATATTCAATAAATATTTTCAGAAGAAGGGTATAAATAAACAAAAGGGCCAGGCGCAGTGGCTCACGCCTGTAATCCCAGCACTTTGGGAGGCTGAGGCGGGAGGATCACCAGGTCAGGATATCGAGACCATCCTGGCTAACATGGCGAAACCCCGTCTCTACTAAAAATACAAAAAATTAGCCAGGCATGGTGGCGGGCGCCTGTGGTCCCAGCTGCTCGGGAGGCTGAGGCAGGAGAATGGCGTGAACCCGGGAGGCGGAGCTTGCAGTGAGCCAAGATCGCACCACTGTACTCCAGCCTGGGCGACAGAGCGAGACTCTGTCTCAAAAAAAATAAATAAATAAATAAATAAATAAAATAAAATAAAAGGAGATTTAACTGGAGCAGAATCCCATAATAATTTTCTACAAATGAAATAATAATTTTTACTTTAAAAAACAAATCTAGATTTTCAGTAATCTGGTTTATTTAAAAGAAGTTACAACTGTAGTAAAGGATATTTGGTGTTTTGTCTCTGTTATTTTCTGATTTTGATAAAAATCTCCTCAAAATTAAGGAATAAAAGACAACTGGAAAAATAATGCTTTGTAAAGGTTGCATGCCAGTTCCTAAGCTCTTATCTCTTATCACCAATGCCCCACTTCTATACTCTGTTTTATGACTCTGGGGCTGGGACTCTGCCAACCACATTTCTGCCCAGGCAGCTGGTTCTCTGTTAGGCTCAGCCAATAGGGGATGCTAGAGGGAGGATGGGAGGCAATTGCTTCCTGTTTATATTCCCATTCCTGTTAGTGCACATCACCGTCTTAGGGACTTCCTGTCTGTTCCCTGTTCTTGTGAACATCTTCCCAGTAACACTTCTTCACCTTGACAGTGCCTTTTCATAGCAGCACATGAACGCAGTCTGCAGATTATCTAACACTAATAGAACCAGCCTTATCAGACACTCAGAGACACCAACACCAGCCAAGCGTTCCTGCTCAGAAATTTGAATTTCATCTCCACAGGGCCACTACTCCAATCTAATACGTTTAACACAGCAGTTCTCCCTTATCCATGGTTTCACTTTCTGAACCTTCAGTTACCTTTGGGTCAACTGCAGTATGAAAATATTAAATGGAAAATTTCAGAAATAAACAATTTGGAAGTTTTAAATTGCACACCACTCTGAGTAGTGTTTAGAAATTTAGCAGGTGAATCAGCTCTTTGTCCAGCACATGCATGCTCTCTATACTCACCGCTCATCAGTCACTTAGGAGCCTTCTCCGTCATCAGATGGACTGTGGTGGTATCATACTGTTGTGTTCAAGTGACCCTTATTTTAGTTAATAATGGCTTCAAAGTGCAAGAGGAGTGATGTTGGCAATTCATATATGCCAAAGGGAAGCCATAGAGTACTTTCTTTAAAGAAAAAAGTGAAATTTCTAGACTTAATAACAAAAAAGTTATATACTGAGGTTGCTAAGATCTATAGTGGAATTAATCTTCTATCCATAAAATTGTGAAGAAGGAAAAAGAAATTTGTGCTAGTTTTTCTGTCACATCTCAGACTGCAAAAGTGATGGCCACAGTGTGTGATAAATGCTTAGTTAAGATGGGAAAGGTATTGCATTTGTGGGTGGAAGACATAACAGAAATGTGTTCTAGTTGATGGCAATAGGATTCATATTATCCATGGTTTCAGGCATTCACTGGTGGTCTTGGAACTGATCCTTTGAGAATAAAGAGGAGACTACTGTTAATTCCAGCCTCTTGCCTTTATTACCTCACCGCGAGGTATGATAGCTTCTTTCTACTATAACTTACTGTTCCCTTGTTACTCTTTCATTTATTTAGTGAACAACTTTATAACCAGTTAATAATTCTATATATAAAATTCTGTCCAAATAACTAGTGTGATTTATGTCTCCTAATGAGGCCCTGACTTGCACAAATTGTTTTTTCTAAGTCTCTTTCTTTGATTTCTTTAGTTTGTACATGCTACTTGATTAAATGCCAACAAAAAGCCAATTTTTAAAACATCATAAGATTTGATGTCAGCAAAATTCAAAATAAATGGAATGTCCTGAATGCTTCTACCATCTTCACTGGCTCTTTTTGTTTTTTCTTGCCTCATCCTATCTCTTTCTTTCTTCCTCCTCCTTTTACGTTCTTCCCTCTGGGTGTTGTTTCCCTCAATCCTTCCTCTACTCACTTTGCAAATTTTATCTTACCCTATTGTCACAGTCCTCATTCCTATTGTGTACATTCCTCATCTTCTCTTCTATTCAAGAGACCTTGAGCACAGTTCTTTCACTCTAATTCATCAAACACAAGTTAGGTCCTTTATCCCATGGAGAAAAGAGAGAAGCTGAAGTTCCTACACATTAGAACAAGAGTAATGGGAAATTAAATGTCTATCCCCAACAGTGGAGAGGCTTTAATTTTGTCAGGGTCCTTTGAGATATCTTTCAATGAAACCTTATCAGTGGCCATCTGGTTAGCTTACAACTAACCCCAGCTTATACCTAAGGAACTAATCCCTTCCTATTTTCCCTTACCTTTGGTGGCAGATAACAGAAGAAAGCAACATTCTATCCTGCCAGACAGCAGGAAGAAACTGTGGCTGGATGAGCCCCTAGCTAAGAAATACAAACTCATCCAGCTATTTCCTCAGCAAAACTGCCAGAATCATACTCTCATCTTAGTTTCTTGGTTCCCATCGAGCCTTCCTTATTGCTTCATGAGTGCCGGGGTTTCTATTCCTCACCAACACCTGTAAATGAGAATTTTCTTTCAGATCCCAACTCTTAAGGGTATTACTCTCAGCTAGCTTTCACATAGGAATAATTTGCTTTCCTAATCTGTTCTAAGGTGTTATCAGTTTTATATGTTAACTCTTCCAAGAATATTTGTATTTTAACAGAGTATGCCCAGAAACCTGCTGTCTTAATGCAAATCCTAAGAAATTGTAAGAGGTGAATTTTGGCCATGAAACAGGAGCTGATTTGGGATACTCTTTACAGAAGATATTTCTTCATTCTCAAATCAATCAACCTAAGAGGGAGGCCAGTCTAAACTAGACTTCTACTCCTGGAATGCAGCTTTATGGATTGGAAAGTTTAAACATCCTATAAATATATAAATAAAGACAAAATAATGTGCTTTTACATCTTACTAGAGATACGTTTTAAAAGACAATAACAATATAAGAAAAATAGTCTGTAGCTTATTATGGTGAAGTGTAAATCAATGTAAGGTGAATTTATTTTTATTATGCTAATTGCCTAGAATTCATAGTCTCAGCCAAGAAACAGTCTGTTTTTCATTTGCTCACTGACACAATTTGACAAATATAAGTTTGGTTGTGGATCAGAATGGAGCTAGAAATAAAACAGCAATGGCTATTATAAGATACTTTTGGGGGGATGTTTGCAATGACTATTACTTAATAGCATGTGCTATTTTTTAATTTTTAAGAAAAGCCTATTTCTGAACCAAAAAAAATGGTTCTAAGCTTATTATTAAAATTGTCCTTACATACATTTCCTAATATAGTCATGCAGACTCATAAGTGTCTCACAGTAGTGTTTTACCACCAAGTATCAGAACTTTTTAAACTGCACTGTGGCTTCATTTCTGAGAAATGTTCTCTTTTTCTTGATGTTTATGGTATCAGGTAGACTAAAGTAGTTCTAGAGGACTGACACCTGAAGGTCATGAAAGGCAAAGACAAGAACTGACCTACTTAAAGCGGAGTTTTTACCACCAATTTCTCACTTTCATCTACTTGGCAGAATCCTTTGACTTCTAGAGTACAAATGTGGGAAAATTAGCTATCTTAAAACTCCTTTGAGGTTTCATGGATGGTTTCGCCAAAATTTTACTTAGCATTCTAGGCACTCATTCTAAGATCTAGTGGGAGAAAAACAGTTCTCTCTCTTTCAGAATGTCTCCTGAAATCTGTGTAGCCTGTAGAAAAGAAGACATAAAATGCAAGGTGTTGAAATGTAAGCACTATGGATAATAAATGTGGGCCGATGACAGCATAAGAAGACACACATTTTCTGATGAGAAATCTCTGCTCTTCAGAGGAATGGTTTCTGCGTATGCATGCACACACACATACATTTGAAATTCCAGAAAGGAAGCCGAACATCTGGTCACTTCATTCTAGTATTTGTTAATTTATAAGGATATGAAAATTTGAACATCCCATATCAGAAAGTCGTCAATCTGTGATAAGTTTCTCATTCTCTTTGACTGAACAGTTTTCTTGTGAATATGACATGGAACTATTATTATAGAAGTTTCATTTGTGACTCACTAGAAAAACATAGCTCCGAAGTGAATATGTAGTCCATTTATGACATTAAGCCTAGCATCCGGCTCACAAAATCCATTGCTGTCGTTGCCGCTTAATTCAAGATTCTGTGAACTATGTATGTTTCACAGGGCCTACAAATAAACTTTTCTGAAAGTAACAAATATAAAGTTTGAAGAGTTTTCAGGATCTTTGCTAACCTTTGTGGTTTCAATATTCCAACATATCTTCCTTGAGTTAACTGTGGCCCACTCATTCTTTTTTGAATAGAGAGAAGTTAATATGCTAAACTGTGTGAGAAGTATGATATAAATGAAGACTCTCCCATGTCATTGTACAAATATCTTAATTAGTTACTTGGCTGTGCATATTTTACTCATGTTCAGGCACTATATAGTAGAGAAGAAAGTGTACTGAGAGTAAAGAAACTAATTCATAGATATTAATGAATACATTTCATATCCAAAATCTGTTTAATCAGCCACAGTTGAAAATGATGGAACTGCTGACAAATCCATTCCCTTGCAGTTCTACATATTAAAATCTATCTGAAGCATTTAATTAAAGATAATAAATACAGAAAAAAATAGACAATATGGAAAGCATATAGAAGCTATTAAAGGAAACACTTTAAATTCTACCATATATAAGAAAGCACAGCCAATATTTTATAAATGTTTTTCTAGACTTCTCTTTATGATTGAACACCTAACTCTGTATACATAGAGTACACTATCTGTATTAGTCCTTTCTCCCATTGCTAGAATGAAATACCTGAGACTAGGTGATTTATAAAGAAAAGAGATTTCATTGGCTCATTGTTCTTCATGTTGTAGAGGAGGCACAGTGGCTTGTGCTTCTGGGGAGGCCTTCAGTGAGCTTCCAAACATGGCAGAAGGCAAAGTGGTAGCAGGTGTCTTAGAAGGTAGGAGCAAGGCTGAGAGAGAAAGGGGAAGGTTCCACACACTTTTAAACAACCAGATTTCATGAGAGCTCACTCACTATACAGTACCAAGTGAGGGCTGGTGCTAAACCATTCATAAGAACTCCACCCCCATGATGCAGTCACCTCCCACCAGGCCCCACCCCAACACTGGGGATTACAATTGAACATAAGATTTGACTGGGGACACAGATCCAAACCACATCACCATGTAATATATGTTACTCTCAAATCTTTTTTATTGTATGTACTTAAGGTGTACAGCATGGTATTTTGATATACATACAATGAAATTTCTCAAGCTTCCTTTTTCTATTTAAAATAAGTCAAAAAAGAACTTTCCATATTAGTGAGTCTACATGTACAACATCTTTTTTAAAAAGATACAGATAATTCTAGTGTATGGATGTACAAAAATTATTTAACATTTCCTCTTGTTAGATAATTAGATTCTTCTCAGTTTTCCTTCTCATAAAGCCCATTGTGATGAATTTTTTTGTGCTCCTGCTTTTCTACATACGTGCATGATTTATTGTTCCCTTGGAATAAATAATCAAAAGAGAGATCACTGGGCCAAAGGATATGTATATTTCTAAAATATATTGTCAAATTGCTCACCACGAGGTTTAGTAAATTAACTTTCCCACCAGCAAGGTAGGAGAGTGTGATTTTTTTTTCAGCCTTACCAACAATCAGTATTTAACGGAGAATTGAGAACCTGCCATTCAAAAGGTGTTAATTCATTGTTTTTTACTTGCATTTTCCCTATTGTTAGTGAAGATGAACATCTTCTTTATGTTTTGATCTATCATTTTCCTCACTTCTTAATTGCCTGCTCATATGCTTAGCCCACATTTTTTTTTCTATTAGGATTTTGGTATTTATTCACACTGATTTACAAATCAGATATTAGTTTTTGGTAAATCTGTTACAAATGTCTTCCCCAAGACTTTTATTTGTCTTTCAACATTGTTTATAGTGTGTTTGACGATAATGGAGTGATTTGCTTGAAGCACCTTCCTTGCCATCTATACTCCTTGGCAATATGGTGATGATATGTTGAACATCAAGGATTTAAGAATTTGGGAATTGAATTGAGTTCCTAGCCATTTGAAATGCACTCCATTTGAGAGTCAGGAGAAAAAATTCTCCAGAAATAGGCATGGCTCACTTCCCATATTTGCCTAAAAAGTGTTCACTGCTTGGTTTTTATCATCTATGATTTAGTTCTCATCCAAAAAGTTCAGATTGGATAGCATCCAATGCTTTAAAAAAATGGATACACATCTGAAGGGATAAGAGGTTAGTAGATTTTTATTATTTATATTTGCAAGTAAATATCTGGTAAAAATTTTGGTCCGTAGAAACAAATTATTTACTCCCTTAAACAATATAAACAAGCTAGTCAAGCTTCTGTAAATGAGGTGTTAGAGATGCTTCTCACATTTTAAAATACTATAGTTTTTCAAAAGTTATTTCATTTAACATATACTTAAATACCTATGCTATATGAGAGCAGCAGAGTGTAGCAGAAATAGAATTGAATTGAGATCTGGCTCATCCTTCCAATTTTTTCCAATGACATGCTGTAATTTTGGAAAAGGGCCAGAATTTCTGTATTGGTCAATCTGTTTACTTTTAAAAATTATTCTTCTTCTTTTTTACACTGAAGACCTTGCCATTTCATGCCATGCAGATTATTCTAAAGTCCTTTGGGGATTTCTAAGAGCCAAATAATCATAATAATATTTGATCAGGAAGGAAGATACCTTATAAGCAGTTAGGTTTATGTAGATGATTTTGTGGAAAGAGTATTTTCATCGTTCTCAATTCAGCTGCAACAGACTTAGGTTATTTCCCAGCCTTAAATACTTTCCTGCCTTCTCCTTTTTTCCACTGGTGAGCTCACCTTGTTCTTAAAATAAAAAGATCAAGGCTATCCCTCATTGATTCTTATCTTCATCTCACCCTATTTTCTTCCACTTCTACAGATATCTCTCCAAATTTTCCATCTCAGCAGACTCTCAGAAGTGCTAGCTTCACCCCGATCATTTGATTGATCATTTTGCTCCTTACTTGTTCTTTCTTTCTCCATTCCATTTCTTTCTCCTTTAGTTTTAGTAACGTGCGTCTCCTACTTTGACAAAGAGCTTTACTTCACCTTAGTACCACTCTGGCTTCCAGTCAATTTCTATCTGCTTTATTTCTGCGACAGACCTCTATCTATGTTGCTTCCCCACCATCACTCCTGTCCTTACCTCTGTAGCATGGTTTTCATCCTACTCACTTAACTTTTTAAAAAAATCACCATCTTTGTTGTCAGCTATAATGACAAATGCAGTCTCCTTGAACACTGGCCAGTTTGCAGGGTTTGTTTTTGTTTGTGTTTGAGATGAAGCCTCACTCTGTTGCCCAGGTTGGAGTGCAGTGGCACGATCTCGGCTCATGGCAACCTCTGCTTCCCAGGTTCAAGTGATTCTCCTGCCTCAGCCTCCTGAGTAGCTGGGATTACAGGCCTATGCCACCACGCCTGGCTAATTTTTGTATTTTTAGTAGAGACAGGGTTTCACCATGTTGGCCAGGCTGGTCTTGAACTCCTGGCCTCAAGTGAACCTCTTGCCTCAGCCTCCCAAAGTGCTGGGATTACAGGCATGAGCCACTGTGCCAATTCATTTTGCAGTTTTTGACAATTTTTACTGTAATTCCTTCTTGAAACTGTCTACTTCTTTGTCCTTAGTGAAATGGCACTCTACTAGTTATTTTTCATCTACTTACTCCTGCCGTTTTCTTTACAGGATGATTTTTAATTCATTTCTCTGTTTCTTTCTAAATATTCTGTCAGTTATCTTACAGTATTATAAAAGAACCAGAGTTCAAAACCAGATATAACATTAATTTTTTATATTACTATGGGAAAGTAACTGTGCAGCATGAGAATGAGACAATGAGTATTAAAAGAGAACCTGGCTGGGTGCAGAGCTCACAACTATAATCCCAGTGAGAAGTGAAGCCGGCTGGGCATCTGGGTTGGGTGGGTACTTGGAGAACTTTTCTGTCTAGCTATAGGATTGTAAATGCACCAATCAGTGCTCTGTGTCTAGCTAAAGGATTGTAAATGCACCAATCAGCATTCTGTATCTAGCTAAATGTTTGTAAACACACCAATCAGTGCTCTGTGTCTAACTAATTGGGTAGGGGACTTGGATAACTTTTCTGTCTAGCTAAAGGATTGTAAATGCACCAATCTGTGCTCTGTGTCTAGCTAAAGGTTTGTAAACACACAAATCGCACTCTGTAAAAACAGACCAATCAGCACTCTGTAAAACGGACCAATCAGCACTCTGTAAAATGGACCAATCAGCTCTCTGTAAAATGGACCAATCAGCAGGACATGGGTGGGGCCAAGTAAGGAATAAAAGCAGGCCACCTGAGCCACCAGCAGCAACCACTAGGGTCCCCCTCCACAGTGTGGTAGCTTTTTTGTTTCACTCTTTGTAATAAATCTTGCAGCTGCCCACTCTTTGGGTCTGCACTACCTTTATGAGCTGTAACACTCACCAGGAAGGTTTGCTGCTTCACTCCTGAAGCCAGCAAGACTACAAACCCACTGGGAGGAATGAAGAACTCCAGACATGCCACGTTTAAGAGCTGTAACACTCACTACGAAGGTCTGTGGCTTCACTCCTGAAGTCAGCGAGACCGCGAGCCCACTGGAAGAAAGAAACAACGCAGGATGCACCAGCTTTAAGAGCTGTAACACTCACTGCGAAGGTCTGCAGCTTCACCCCTGAAGTCAAGTGAGACCACAAATCCACCAGAAGGAAGAAACTGTGGACACATCTGAACACTGGAAGGAACAAACTCCGGATACACCATCTTTAAGAACTGTTACACTCACCGTGAGGGTCCATGGCTTCGTTTTTGAAGTCAGCGAGACCAAGAACTCACGGGGAGGAACCAATTCTGACACACCAGCACTGTGAGAGGCCAAGGTGGGCAGATCACCTGAGGTGAGGAGTTTGAGACCAGCCTGGTCAAAATGGTGAAACACCGTATCTAATAAAAATACAAGAAATTAGCTGAGCGTAGTGGTGGTTTCCTGTAATCCCAGCTACTCCGGAGGCGGAGGCAGGAGAATTGCTTGAACCCAGGAGGCAGAGGTTGCAGTGAGCCAAGATCATGCCATAGCACTCCAGCCTGGGTGACAGCGTGAGACTCCATCTCAAAAAAAAAAAAGGAGTCTAGCACAGTACCTGGTCAGAGCTAATACCAACCGGTGCAAGTCATCCATGTTTGATCTTCTCCCTGATGTCTCTATTTTTGATACCTCTAAAAGACTTTTCTTCTTTTCTATAAACCTAAAGTTTAGGAAAGCATATACTACTGAATTTAATACTTAATTATATACCATATTTTACCAGTAGCTGATGTTTTGTGTTAGCTGTGTCTCTCTAGCTACAAAACAGGGATCATCTGTAACAATTCCTGTGTGTGCCATTCAGTTTTCAATAGGCGACAGATATTATTGAATTAACTAATGTAAGACTTTCCCCTTGCTCTGCTCCAGACTTCTAGCAAGTGACTCAGGAAATTATGAATATTGTAAGGAATTTAATGTCACCTTGCTTGTCATCTTTCTGGTTTCCTTGGACTTCCATAAATATGGTTACACTCCAAAATAAAGATCTTAAGGATTGGTGCTAATTTATTAAAAATTTCCAGCCGGGCGTGGAGGCTTATGCCTGTAATCCCAGCACTTTGGGATGCTGAGGCAGGCAGATCATGGGGTCAAGAGATCGAGACCATCCTGGCCAACATGGTGAAACCCCCTCTCTACTAAAACTACAAAAATTAGCCGGGCATGGTGGCAGGTGCCTGTAGTCCTAGATACTTGGGAGGCTGAGGCAGGAGAATTGCTTGAACCCAGGAGGCAGAGGTTGCAGTGAACCAGGATCACACCACTGCACTCCAGCTTGGGCGACAGAGTGAGACTCCATCTCAAAAAAAAAAAAAAATCATTCTCTAAATTTTTAACGTCAGGTTATATACCCCATGTTTTTCACTGTTTCAACAAATTCTTTTAGAGTACAATAAAATGTCATACACTAACATAATGATAAATAAAAGAAGGATTCTTTCCTTAAAGAGCTCACAGTTTGAGTAGACAAATAGGCGTGCAATTCTATTAGGGTGTGGTAAATAATACCACATGGTAAAAGACTGGGTATTTTAAATGTATACCCCCACAAAAAAAGCCCTTAAATCATTCTTTGGTAGTAGTGGGTGAAGTGGTAATGTGAAAATGCTTCCAGAGAAAATAATTTCTAAGATAAAATCGATTATTCATTTCAGACAATAAAAATAGAATTACCATTATTTATGTAATTGTTTCTAAAAGAGATGCACATTTGCTTTTAAGTTAATTTTTAAATGTCTTCACTCTCTTGCTTCTTCCCTTTAAAAAAATACTCCCATATTCTGGACTGTGATGCTGTAAACTAGGTTTCCAGTTATGAAATTTTGGAAAGAATAATAATTTTAGCAATCAAATATAAGAAAATATTTTAAAAAGTGAATGGTCAATTAAAATTTACTTCCTCTTACTCATACAAAGTTGACAAAAAGTTTTAAACTCGATATTAGAAGCTAAGAAACTCAATTTTAAAAATGACATATAATGTACAGAAAAATATCAAAATGAAAATTCAAGTGATGCAATATCAAAATTGACATTCAAAGATTGTCAGATCCAAAGTTATGCATACATACTCATGGTTAATGTGAGGCAGAGGAAATATTTTATGACTGGAAAAGGTCACACCAAAGGGCATTTATCCTTCCTGGCTTCGTTGTGTGTAGAAAGGCTTATGGTTAGTTTCTTCACAAATGAGTTTATTCAAAGTGAAGATAACATCTCTACCTCTAAGGGTATGAGGAAGAGAACAAAGACTTTTTCTTGGGAAAAAAAAAATTGTGTATTTCTTGTTAGTAACAGAATGTCTCCCAAGGGGAAAGAACCAAATCAATGAATTTTGTGCTGTGCCCAATTTTCTGATTAGAGAGAAGGGAAAATATTCTCTTCCATTTCCCTACTTATTCTGTAATAAAGTTAAAGCAAATAGAAAAGAAAATCCAGCTTATCAAAATTCACCATTGGGAAACCAATGGCTCCTAGTTTACATACTATTTGTAATTAGCTTTAGGGTCTCTCACCTAATTCTTTCCTTTGAATTAATTAAAGTACATTTGAATGTGACAGACATTTCAAAATTCTCTGTAATGTTGCAGGAAGAGCTTGTTTTTTTTTTCACTTTCATTCTTTTTCCCCTCCATAACTATAGAAGCTCCAAGCTCTGAAGTATTACCACAATGCTGCAAGGTTGTTTACCTTCGCTCCTTCACAAAAGATAATCCAACAAATTACATTAATTATAAACCAATATGTTCCATTCAATTCCCGTATGAGCCAAACCTGGGGATGAGCATCTGCTCTTATTTTCTGAGCTTGGTTTTGAGGACAAGATTCACAACAATGCTCAATCCATAATTAACAGAAAAATTAAAGATGCAACATCCCGACATCCTGCTTTTTGAAGCAGTATGCTTAAAAATATACATGCCTACTCCTGGCAGGCTTTTTTTCTCCCCAACTCAGAAATAGTTTATTGTTATCCCTAGCATGTTTTTGTTTGTTTAAAATATTTACATGTATGTTGGACTTAAACATGCAAATATTTTCTACAAAAAGAATGAATAATAATTTGCCATTGTGACTTTTAAAAAACTGGGCTTTCATCTTTCTATAGATAATATCCTCTCTTTCTTTTCCCTTAAAAATCGTGTTTATTGTGTATTAAGCATATTGTTTCATGGTATGGGAAATGGAAATGGACAAAATTTATTTAGAATATTTGGTTTTCTTTTTTTCCTGCTTGGCCCATAAAAAGAAATAATAGTAAATTGTACCAGATACCCATATACAACTACATATATATTTAGCACATACATCTTTTATTCTATTCATGGAAATCCCAGTTAAACAGTTGGTGGTAAACAAATATTTAAAATATCTGCATTATAGATACCTAATTCATATATAGCGTCCATATGTGATTGAATATAAATAGGCACACTGTTTAAGTACACCCACGCACCACACACAAAGCGAGTGGAGGGAAGGGCAGCGAATGAGCTTCTCTTTTTCTTGTTCAGATATATAGTACCTTAGTATAATGTGAACATGAGCATTCTTTACATAATTGCTCTGAGATCCTAAGAAGAAAGGAATCATAAAATGAGCCTAATTCTATGCACCTCTGAAGTGGCTTATCATTTATCTTTCCTGCATATCCAATCAAGAAGGAAAAGTTATTCTGCTTTCATTGAACTTCCTCTGCCTCAAATTATTCTCAGCACAAACTAGGTGGATTTTTAAAAATCTTGCCATACTGAAATCGACTTTTATCGTAGAATTCGCGTTGTTCGAGCGAGATGAACATGGTACAAGATTCTTGGTTCTTTGAGTGATAGGAAGTCCAGGTGACTCTTATGGTGGTCTCATGGGATGCTACGTCACGGAACACTGGCCTGGAGGCTGGGATGCTCAAAACCACTGGCCTGATTTCTATGGAAAGAGAAAGTTTATCAGTGTGGTGGGCAGGGAGGACAGCTGGCCCTGGCTTCGTATTTACAAGAGGCCTGCAATTTGTATGTTAACATTCTCTCCAAAAGAAGTTTTACATAAAATCATGAACAACATTGAAAGAAGGACATAATACTTAAGATGCTTCTAACTACAAGCAAGAAAAATCCCAACTAAGCTGTTTCTTAAGTTTTTAGAAGTTACTGTTTTAAATAATAAAATGGTCACAAGCTGGCAGTGTTTGTGGGTTCATAAAGTCATCAAGGACAGACCCAGCCTTTCCCATCTTTTCCGTCTGATATCATTAATGCTTGGGTTTGTTCTCGGCATTGTCACTTCATTATTTCAAAACGACTGCCACAGCTCCAGACATCGTATTCTCACACAGCATGTTCCAAAGTAGGAAGAGCCAGAAGGGGAGAAAAATCTTCACCTTCTTTAAGGCCCTCTATTTTTAGGAAGGAAAATATTTCCCAGGAACCCCCTGTTAATTTCCCTTAAGGTCTTTTTGGCTAGAATTGGGTACCATGACAAGGAACATAATACTATTAGCTTATTGCAAAAGTAATTGCAGTTTTGGACCATGAATTTAAAATCATTATAACTAGGCTCAAACACATCTTTAATAACCAAAATAGAAACCATTAGAATCAACACATTTTTGCCAACAAGAAATAAGTTTTATTCCTGTAGCATAAAAATCCATGTTTTGGGATTTGATGAACTCTTGGAAAGCATTTTCTGCATCCTGCTGGTTGTGGAAGCGGTTTCCCTGAAAAAGGTTGTGGAGCTGCTTGAAGAAGTGGTAGTCACTTGGCAAGAGGTCAGGTGAATATGGCAGATGAGGCAAAACTTCGTAGCCCAATTAGTTCAACTATTGAAGCATTGGCTGTGCAACATGTGGTCAGGAGTTGTTGTGGAGAAGAATTGGGCCCTTTCTGTTGACCAGTGCCAGCTGTGGGCATTGCAGTTTTTGGTGCATCTCATCGATTTGTTGAGCATAGTTATCAGATGCAATGATTTCACTGGGATTCAGAAAGCTGTAAGGGATCAGACTGGCTGCAGACCACCAAACAGCGACCATGACCTTTTCTGGTGCAAGTTTCGCTTTGGGAAGTGCTTTGGAGCTTCTTCTCGGTCCAACCACTGAGTTGGTCATCATCGATTGTCATATAAAATCCACTTTTCAGGGCATGTCACAATGCAATTGAGAAATTTTTTGTTGTTTTTGCATAGACTAAGAGAAAACAACACTTCAAAATGACAAACTTTTGTATTTTTGGTCAGCTCATGAGGCACCCACTTATTGAGCTTTTTCATCCTTACAATTTGCTTCAAATGCCAAATGATCCTAGGAATGGTCAACGCTGAGTTCTTCGGCAGCTTCTTGTATAGTTCTGAAAGGATCAGCTCGGATGATTGCTCTCAGTTGGTTGTTGTCAACTTCCTGTGGCCGGCCATTAGGCTCCTCATTTTCAAGGCTCTTGTCTCCTTTCCAAAACTTCTTGAGCCACCACTGCACTGTATGTTTGTTAGCAGTTCCTGGGCCAAATACATAGTTGATGTTGTGAGTTGTCTCTGCTGCTTTACGACTCATCCTGGACTCAAATAAGAAAATGACTCGAATTTTCTTTTCGTCTAACATCATTTCCATAGTGTAAAATAAATATAAAATAAACAGCAAGTAATAAATCATTAGCAAAAAAACCAGAAAGCAATAAATGGGCATTAAAATAATATATAAAATAACTACATTTATTTAAGAATGTATTCCAATATCAAATGGCAAATTTCAACAATGCAAAAACCGCAATTACTTTTGCACCAAGCAAGTATGATTAGACTAGGTCAATAATAATTCATTTTTATTATTTTTTAAGACTGAGAACTTTGTTGCCAATGAGAAAATTGCTGTTGCAAAAATAAACAAGAGTTTGCTTCCCATCATGTATCTGTTGTACAGCATTGCACATGTGACCTTTACCAGGTTCTATCATCTGGAGTGCACTGTAATATAAACACACAAACAAGCACATGCACAGATACATATATTATACATATATTTCTATATAATGCCACAAAAATTATATATATGTTTATATTCCTATACTTTATAATGCCACAATTTTTTGCATTGGATGTTCTTACAGTATTAATAATGTTTATTGGTTACATAAAAACAATTTTCAAATATTACATGATGTTTGCCAATCTGTTTTGGAATTTCTTCTTATACATTTTTTCAAAGTATGGAATGGCATAGGCCTCTCTCAACCTCTAAGAGATACTGGTGGTAGAATTTGCCAGCCGTATGTTTATAAACATTTGTTACTTAATTTCTCTATACCTTATTTTTTCCATGGATGAAACTGGAATAAAATTCCTAGGCTGCCTAATTGGATCCTGCTCCATGGGAAGGATCCAATGATCCAATGCATGAATTACATAATACTGCTTTGGGAACGGCATCAACTGGTAATCTGTATGTTATCCTTTTAGTGTTTCATACTGAGCTGCAGTGCAAAGATGGGTGGGGAAGCTTGCTGTGAGTCCCAGGCCACAATGCTGGTCAGCACAGGAGTTTCCAGTGAAAGAGCTGGAGGCCCACTGGTTCCACTTGCCCCGCTTCCCTGCCCAGCCAACCACAACATGCCTCCAAAGGCAGAAAGTCTAACCACTGGCCCAATTGTCTTCTGGGATATTTTGACCCCATCAGGAGACACTTTCCAAACATCACATTATTCAATGTATTATTGTACAACATTTGTAAGGATTGAGTTGTCCCCGTAGAGTTTAACATAACATTTGGAAAGAGCCAGAAATTAAGGCTTTGTAAATCCCACGTTTCTGAGATTTTTATCTACTCTACCCACTCTTCAACAAGGTTCCAAAAATGCTAGGAAAGTCACTTTTAGTATTGTCACTGACACCAGTAAATAAGCTTCTTGCACCTCTTTTGGTCCAGATGTTTTCACACACAGAATATGGCTGGACTCAAACCTCTGATGTGAGTTTGGACATGTTACATTTAGCTGAGGGCTTAGCATCTGTCTCGTTTCTTCAGTTCACAATATTATCGACTGCTGTCTCTGGCCTGAGTGTTCTTCAAAGGGTAGACACATAGTTAAGAAGTTCAAAGTTAAGATGAAGAGACAAAACCCACAGGTATAAAGTATACCTGAAAATTATTTTTACAGCAATTGTCATATTATGTTATAATTCTGTGTTTTTTTGTTTTTTGTTTTTGGTTTTTTTTTTTTGTATTCCCCCAAGTCCTTGTAAATTATTTAAGGATATGTGTCTTTTGTTTTTCTTTGAATCTCTACTGACTTGTATGGTACCTGATATGTAGCAATTGCTCAATACATATTTACTGAATAAATAAGATTACTAAGTTATGAACAAAGAATTAAGTAAAACCAAATGTGTAAGACACTGGGCAGGCTCAGGTGAGTAATTCATGAAAGATTTCTGGAAGGATATGGAAGGTGAGGAGAGAAAACGGAATCAGATTTGGATGCATGTGGGTAAAAATAAGAGTGGGGTAGAGATGAAGGAGTGGAAAGAGCCATGTGGCAGCATTTTAAGAAGCAGAAATAACATTTGGAAAGATCCAGAAATGAGAAATATTATCTGAGAAACACCATGAAGCCTATAGTGAAGAAAAAGCTTTTTAATTTTTTTCCCTAATACTATAAGCTTATTTCCAACCTTTTACTTTTACTGTATCAAGGGAGAGGCAACTAAGTACTTATAGATTATTTACATGTGTGTAGTGTAAAAAGGACTCTCTCCTAAGATCTCTAAGGGGGAGTATGCAAAGATATGGAAACTTGGAAATTAGGAGTCTCAAGAATTCTCCCTTCATTAAGAGACAATGTGAAGTTTTGGTGTAGGTTATTTGGCAGAGAAGGGATTGTGAGAAATACTAAAAGCCAAATAATTTTTTCCTCCTAAAGTTTCTTCCTAGAGAAATGGATTTCCGCTGTGCACCTCACAGGTTTCTCGGCATTTTATTAGGAATGAATTATCCCAGCCATAGTTTCAGACACTGCAACTTCTGCTAAAATTCTCTGCTTAGAGATTTGTAGTCTCCTGGGTCTTTATCACACCCTCATTCTTAAAAATCTCCTGGAAGCCAGTAAACAATCCAGTGAGTCAAAGTTCTTGGCACTACATGCCCTTTTCCAATTCACCTGGTATTAGAATGATAAGCAGAAAAATTGTAAGTCCAATCAAGTAATAGGAAGGAAGAGGCTCCATCTGTGTTCCCACCATGAATTATCTTCTGTACAACAGCAGGCCCAGGTCAGGAGGGGAAGGTAGGATGGGAAAATTCTAAAAAACTTCTGATTGGTTCTCATTACATCAGTAAGTCCTCACTATGCATGTAACAGTTAAAAGCCACCTTTTCTTATTAGGTAGCTTTTCTTTTTCTTTTTCTTCCTCATTATTTTTATTTTCTTTCAACACCTTCCCTATGCTCATTTAAGCAGTGAAAGAATAGGAAAATTCATTTCATGGCCAAATGTTTTAGTATGATTTTGGAAAGTGTTCACTGAATCTTAGATTCAACAAGCTGAATCTTTCTTATTTTATTTTATTTTTAGTGTTGTTACTGTCTGCCCATAGCCTGAGGTGGGCTTTATTTCTTAATTTTTAATTCTTGTGAGTACATAATAGGTCTGTATATTTATGGGGTACATGAGATATTTTAATACAGGCATGCACTGCATAATAATCACATCATGAAAAAGGGGGTATTCATCCCCGCAAGCATTTATCCTTTGTGCTACAAACAATCCAATTACACTCTTAGTTATTTTAAATGTACAATAAATTATTTTGACTAGAGTCACCCTGTTGTGCTATCAAATACCAGGTCTTATTTATTTTTTCTATTTATTTTCTTGTACCCATTGACCATCCCCACCTTCCCCTCCCAACCCTCCCACTGCCCTTCCCAGCTTCTGGTAATCATCCATCTACTCTCTATCTCCATGAGTTCAATTTTAGTTTGATTTTTAGATCCCACAAATAAATGAGAACTGTGATGTTTGTCTCTGTGTGCCTGGCCTATTTCACCTAACATAATGACCTTCAGTTCTAGCTATGTTATTGCAAATGACAGAATCTTATTCTTTTTTATGGCTAAATAGTACTCCATTGTGTATAAGTATCACATTTTCTGTATACATTCATCTGTTGATGGACACTTAGGTTGCTTCCAAATCTTGGCTATTATGAACAGAGCTGCAACAAACATGAGAGTGCAGATATCTCTTAGATACTCTGATTTCCTTTCTTTTGGGTATATACCAGTAGTGGGATTGCTTGATCATATGATAGCTCATTTTTTCATTTTTTGAGGAACCTACAAACTGTTCTCCATAGTGATTGTACTAATTTACATTCCCACCAACAGCATATGAGGGTTCCTTTTTCTCCACATCCTTGCCAGCATTTGTTATTGGCTGCCTTTTGGATATAAGCCATTTTAACTGGGGTTAAATGATGTCTCATTGTAGTTTTGATTTGCATTTCTCTGATGATCAATGATGTTAAGCACCTTTTCATATGCCTGTTTGCCATATGTATGTCTTCTTTTGAAAAATGTCTGTTCAAATCTTTGCCCATTTTTGATTAGATTAGTAGATTTTTTCCTATAGAGTTGTTTGAGCTCCTTATATATCCTGGTTATTCATCCTTTGACAGATGGGTAGTTTGCAAATATTTTCTCCTATGCTGTGGTTGTCGCTTTACTTTGTTGATTGTTTCCTTTGCTGTGCAGAAGTTTTTTTATAACTTCATGTGAACCCATTTATCCATTTTTTGCTTTGATTGCCTGTGCCCATGGGGTGTTGCTCAAGAGATTTTTGCCCAGGCCACTGTCCTGGAGTTTCCCCAACGTTTTTTTTGTAGTAGTTTTATAGTTTGAATTCTTATATTTAAGTCCTTAATTCATTTTTATTTGATTTTTATATATAATGAGAGATAGGGGGCTAGTTTGATTCTTCTGCATATGTATATTCACTTTTCCTAGCACCATTTGTTAAAGAGGCTGTCTTTTCCCCAGTGTATGTTCTTGGCACCTTTATAAAAAATGAGTTTACTATAAGTGTGTAGATTTGTTTTTGGGTTCTCTATTCTGTTTCATTGGTCTTTGTGTCTCTTTTTGTGCCAGTACCATGCTGTTTTGGTTACTACAGCTCTGTAGTATAATTTGAAATCAGGTAATGTGATTCCTCCAGTTTTGTTGTTTTTATTTAGGATAGCTTTGGCTATTCTGTGTCTTTTGTGGTTTCATATAAATTTTAGGATTGATTTTTCTATTTTGTGAAGATTGGTATTTTTATAGGGATTGTATTAAATCTGTAGATTGTTTTCTGTGGTATGCACATTTTAACAATATTGATTCTTCCACTCCATGAACAGGAAATGTCTTTCCATTTTTTTGTATCCTCTTGAGTTTCGTTCATCAGTGTTTTATAGTTTTCATTGATCTTTGATTTCTTTGGTTAATTCCTAGGCATTTAATTTTATTTGTGGCTATTGTAAATAGAATTACTTTTTTGATTTTTCAAATTGTTCACTGTTGCTACTGATTTTTGTATGTTGATTTTGTATCCTGCAACTTTACTGAATTTATTTATCAGCTCTAAGAGTTTTTTGGTGGAGTCTTTAGGTTTTTCCAAATATAAGATCATATCATCTGCAAACAAGAATAATTTGACTTCCTCCTTTCCAATTTGGATGCCCTTTATTTATTTCTCTTGTCTAATTGCTCTAAGTAGGACTTTTAGTACTATGTTGAATAATAATTGTCAAAGTGGGTATCCTTGTAATGTTCCAGATTTTAGAGGAAAGGTTTTCAGTTTTTCCCCATTCAGTGTGTTACTAGCTGTGGGTCTGTCATATATGGCTTTTATTATATTGAGGTGTGTTCCTTCTATTCCCAGTTTTTTAAGGACTTTTATCATGAATGTGTGTTGAATTTTATCAAATGCTTTTTCAGCATCAATTGAAATAATCATAAAGTTTTCACTTTTCATTCTGTTGATATAATGTATCACATTGATTGATTTGCATATGAGGAACCATCCTTGCATTACCTGTGATAAATCCCACTTGGTCATAATGAATGATATTTTTAATGTATTCAAGAAGCTGAATAGTTCTGCAGACACCATGCCCATCACTTATAAAAGTCTCTTTAAAGTTGTTAAGTGTCTACATACCACTCATTTCTTGTTCTAATTAATAAATAATCAGTATTTTTACAAAACAATGGACTAACTGTGATAACGACTTTAAAATTGGGGGAGGAATGAAGGGGAATGTAAAGATGCCCCATTGTGTGAAAATGTCCAGTCAAAAAATAAGTGCGTATTTTCTTTACAAACAATACTTCATCTCAGAGCGTCAAACATACAATTCCATTTTTAAAGAACTCTAATTTCACCTACATTTACAGGACTCTGCTTGGGTAACATATTTATAATTTTACAGATTTTTTTGGGGGGTGCCATTTACATTAATAAAATAGGGAAGTTTCCTTCAACACAGAGACTCAACTGAAAGGAGGAACCTGGGGCTGCCATGGCAGAAGCCTACATTTTACCCCACAAAATTGTGGGCATATTACTAGAGCAGGGTTTCATAATCTGAGAACCACAAAGATCTTAAAAAAATTGTTCTCAAACTTTGTGGCCTCACGACCCCTAAACACTCTTAAAAATAAAGACTTGGAGCTTTTCTGGGTTATCAATATAGATATTTTCTATATTTGAAATTAAAATGAAGATATTTTTTAAAATCTTATTAATTTATTTTAAATTAAATTAATAAACCCATTCTATATTTATATAAATAACATTTTCATTAAAAAGCTATATTTTTCAAAGCATGAAAAAAATAGAAGACTGCCATTGTTTCACATTTTTACCTATCTATTTATTTGTCCAGTTTAAGAAAATTCAACTGTTTTCTCATATCTGCTTCTGTATTCAAAATGTTGCAATACATGGTTTTGATTGAAGACAACATGGCCTCATACAGGTATGTAGTTGTGAAAAAAAGGAGTATTCAGGTAATTGTGAATATTCTGTTTTAATACTACATCAAAACTGGACACAGTAATTGTATTAAGGATAGTTGCAATATATGATTTAAACTATTATGAATGTACCATTTGAATTCTGTTACATTAAAACTCTTTGGCTTATCTCACTTGCTTTTTTTCTTTTTTAGTGGTATCTCATTGTACTTTTAATTTCTATTTTCTTTTTTAAAAATAATTTTAACATTTATTTTAAACTCAGGGGGTACATGTGTAGGTTCGTTACAAAGGTATATTGCATGATTCTGAGGTTTGAGATATGATTGATCCTGTCCCCCAGGTGCTGAGCATAGTACTCAATAGTTAGTTGTTCAACTTTTACCCCTCTTCCTCTCTCCCCACTCTAGTAATCCCTAGTGTCCTTTATGTCTGTGAATACCCAATGTTTAATTCCCACATATGTGAGAACATGTGATACTTGGTTTTCTGTTTCCGTGTTAATTTGCTTAGCACAATGACCTCCAGCTGTATATATGTTGCTACAAAGGACATAATTTATTTCTTTTTTATGGCCACATAGTATTTCATGGTATATATGTACCACATTTTCTTTATCCAATCCACCATTGATGGGCACTTACGTTGATTCTATGTTTTTGGTATTGTGAATAGTGCTGCAATGAACATATTCATGCATGTGTTTTTTTGGTAGAATGATTTATTTTCTTTTGGGTGTATACCCAGTAATGGGATTGCTGGGTTGAATGGTAGTTCTATTTTAAGTTCTTTGAGAAATCACTAAACCACTTTTCTTTTTTTTAATTATTATTATGCTTTAAGTTCTGGGATACATGTGCAGAATGTGCAGGTTTGTTACATAGGTATACACGTGCCATGGTGGTTTCCTGCATCCGTCAATCTGTCATCTAGGTTTTAAGCCCCACATGCATTAGATATTTATCCTAATGCTATCCTTCCCCTTGCCTCCTAGCCCCTGATAGGCCCCGGTGTGTGACGTTCCCCTCCCTGTGTCCATGTGTTCTCATTGTCTAAACCACTTTTCACAGCGGCTGAAGTAATTTACATTCCCACCAACAGTGTATAAGTTGTCCCTTTTCTCTGCAGCCTCACTAGCATCTGTTGTTTTTTGACTTTAGTAACAGCCATTCTGACTTGTGTGAGATGTTATTTCATTGTGATTTTGATTTACATTTCTCTGATCATTAGTGCTATACAGCATTTTCTCATGTTTGTTAGCTGCTTGTATGTCTTCTTTTGTTAAGTGTTTGTTCATGTCTTTTACTCATTTTTAATGGGGTTAATTGTTATTTGTTTGTTCAATTGGTTAAGTTTCATATAGATGCTGGATATTAGATCTTTGTCAGATGCATAGTTTGTGAACATTTTCTCCCATTCTGTAGGTTGTCTGTTTACTCTATTGACAGTCTCTTTTGCTGTGCAGAAGCTCTTCAGTTTTAATTAGGTCCCACTTGTCAATTTTTTTGTTGCAATTGCTTTTGAGGACTTAGTCATAAATTCTTTACCAAAGCCAAAGTCCGGAATGGTATTTCCTAGGTTTTCTTCTATAATTCTTATGATTT
This sequence comes from Pongo abelii, assembly GCF_028885655.2. NCBI lineage: Eukaryota > Metazoa > Chordata > Mammalia > Primates > Hominidae > Pongo > Pongo abelii. Next base: position 101,883,388 of record NC_071996.2, on the reverse strand, counting down.
GGGGTTTTACATTTAAATCTTTAATCCATCTTGAGTTGGTTTTTGTATCAACTCAAGGTAGAAGTCCAGTTTCATTTTTCTACATATTGCTAGCCAGGTATCTCAGCACCTTTTATTGAAAAGGAAGTCCTTTCCCCATTGCTTTTGTTGACTTTGTCAAAGATCAGATGGCTGTAAATGCTTGGTTTTATTTCTGAGTTCTCTATTCTGTTCCATTGGTCTATGTGTCTGTTTTTGTACTAGTACCATGCTGTTTGGCTACTGTAGCCTTATAGTGTAGTTTGAAGTCAGAACATTGGGCCTATTTTATATGGGCATTAATCCCATTCAAGAAGATTCCACTTTCATGAACTAATCACCTCCCAAAGGTCTCACCTCCTAATGCCATCACCTTGGGGGTTAGGAATCCAACATATTAATTGTGAGAGGATATAAACATCCAGGCAATAGCAAGTCTGAAAGAGATCTGGAGAAAAATTCATAGTTCTAATCCTTGCTAGTTTTGATACAAATTTTACTATATTTAGTAGACATTCTTAGTATTATGTGTGTGTTTGGGGCAGAGGGGTTAGTAACCATTTTTAGGTTATTTTGAAAGATGGGTAATTTTACATTCTTATTTCATTATTTATTTGGTTTTATAAAGCTGAGTGGAATAAAAATATCTTGATTCTGACATCATTTATTGAAATTCTCAATGTCTTCATATTTATCATTTTTGTCAGTTTTTATTGTGTAAAAGTAAGATATAGATAGATAGATAGGTAGATAGATAGATAGATGTGTAGATATATAGAGAGAGACTTATTTATTCCTAATTATGGCTTCTAGTTTGTCAATAACCATACAATTATATCTCTACTTATGGTTAAGGTAAATATACTATGCCAGTGTGGCATATTGAAACATATAAAGATTTAGATCTGCTTCAAATTCCAAAACTTCCATTAACTTGCTTTGTTTCTTCTTTTTAACCTTTATTTTAAGTTCAGGAGTACATGTGCAAATTTGCTACATAGGTAAATTCATGTCATGAAGGTTTGCTGTACAGATTATTTCATCACCCTGGTATTAAGCCTAGTACACATTGGTTATTTTTCCTGATCCTCTCCCTCCTACTACCTTCCACCCTCCAGTAGGTCCCAGTGTGTGTTGTTTCCCTCTATGTGTCCATGTGTTTCCATCATTTAGCTCCTGCTTATAAGTGAGAACAGGCAGTATTTGGTTTTCTGTCCCTGTGTTAGTTTGCTAAGAATAATGGCCTCCAGCTCCATCATGTTACTGCAAAGGACACAATCTCATTTTCTTTTATGACTGCATAGTATTCTATGGTGTATATATACCACATTTTCTTTATCTAGTCTACCATTGTTGGGCATTTAGGTTGATTTCATGTCTTTGTTATTGTGAATAATGTTGTGATGAACATATATGTGCATGTGTCTTTATAACAGAATGATTTATACTCCTTTGGGTATATACTCAGTAATGAGATTGCTGGGTTGAATGGTAGTTCTGATGTTAGGTTTTTGAGGAATTTCTACACTGCTTTCCACAATGTATAAGTATTCCCTTTTCTCCATAGCCTCACCAGCATTATTATTGTTATTATTTTTTACTTTTTATTAATAGCCATTCTGACTGGTATGAGATGGTATCTCATTGTGGTTTTGATTTGCATTTCTCTAATGATCAGCGATGTTGAGCTTTTCTTCATTTGCTTATTGGCCGCATATATGTCTTCTTTTGAAAATTGTTTGCTCATATCCTTTGCCCATGTTTTAATGTGGGTGGTTGTTTTCTGGTAAATTTGTTTATATAGATGGCAGGTATTAGGCCTTTGTCAGATGTATAGGTTGCAAACATTTTCTCCCATTCTGTAGGTTGTCTGTCTACTCTATTGATAGTTTCTTTTGCTGTGCAGAGGCTATTTAGTTTAATTAGATCATATTTGTCAATTTTTGTTTTTGTTGCAATTGCTTTTGGCATCTTTGTCATAAAATCTTTGCCAGTTCCTATGTCAAGAACGGGATTGCCTAGGAATGTCTTTAATTCATCTTGAGTTAATTTTTGTGTATGATACAAGGAAAGAGTCCAGTTTCATTCTTCTGCATATGGCCAGACAATTATCCCACCACTGCTTATTAAATGGGGAATCCTTTCCCCAGTGGTTATTTTTGTCAGCTTTGTCAAAGATCAGATGGTTGTGGATGTGTGGCTTTATTTCTGGACTCCCTATTGTGTTCCATTGGTCTATGTGTCCGTTCTTATGCTAGTACCATGCTATTTCGGTTACTGTAGCCCTGTAGTATAGTTTGAAGTTAGGTAGTGTAATGGCTGCAGCTTTGTTCTTTTGCTTAGTATTGCCTTGGCTATTTGGGCTTTTTTTGTTTGTTTGTTCCGTATGAATTTCAAAATAGATTTTTTCTAGTTCTGTCTGACTTCCATTGAATGAATCTTTACCCATGCATGATTTTATGTCACCATGCAGTGGCCATTTGGAAAATATTGGTTTATGGAGTTATACAGATCTTCCAAATGTTGCCATATACAACATATTTTAAAAATAATTTTGTTAGTATCATCTTTGATCAAATAAAAAATGTCTTAGGGAAGCTATCAGGCGCATAATGGTATATGTGTTTTCTAAAGTTCTTTGACCTTTGGGAACAAATACTTTTAGGTTTTTTTTTTTTTCTCGAAGTTATACTCTCTTTGTTTACTTGTGAGAAAATCTCTACCAAATACCCAAACTGTTGTCTGAACAACAAACAACATTAGTTTGTCAGTCAGTCATCTTATCAAGTAAAAATAGTGTTCTAATAACAGAGAAACAATAAGTTCAGCTCACAGCTTAACCACCAGTACCTTTCCTCAAGACAACCTTATACTTCAGGATGCAGCAGAAGCACTACATGTAGACTTCCTGTTCCATATACAGAATGTCACTCAAGGTTTGACATCCAGTAAAGTTAACAATTTTATTGCATCATCAAGGAGTTGCTTAAGTGAAACTGATTTTTAAATTTGTGTTCCTTATTTTTATTGTAAGTGCATGGCATTGAAGAATACCATGATTAATAGACAATATAGGAATACAATGTTAGTTTACTCCTGCTGCCTTGATTCGTGCTAAGGGGCCAATGGTTTTATCCAACATTACTTTTGTATTATAAATGCATATGTCAATACAGAGATAAAGGGAAATATTGTGTACGTATAATTATGAAAATAGATTCGACCTCCTGTATGTCTGAAATGAGCCTTGAGGACCATAAGAGTACACAGACCATAATTCAAGATCCTCTGCTCTTGAACACCAGTGAATAGATGTAAGTTTTATTACTGGATGTGTATATATGTGTGTACTTTTCTCTTAGGGCAATGTCCAGAGCCATCATTCTATTTTTTAGAAATGTGATGCAACCCAAAACAATTTAAGAAGTGTGGGATGTTGAGGTGCAGCCAAGCAGTAGGTGCCTTGCAATTTTTCAAATGAAGAAATGTGGCTTTAAAAAGTTTAGCCATTTGAACAAAGTTACACGGCCTGTAAAAAGGAGAGTCAGGACACCATTCCATTTTTCTTTTTGGCCTTGAAGTTCATGTTCTCAACCCCTATGCTAGAACTTAGGATAAGGCATTGTGAAAAATGGTACAGGAATACAAGAATAATGAGATGCAATGGGTCTTATCATTCTCGTATTCCTCTACCAAGGTGGCCTTAAGAAATTTGCAATATAGAATGAAAGATGAGGCATATAAAGAAATTTTAAACAAAAATAGCATGAAAAGAATAAATAACATTCACCTAGAGTATGTTGGGGGCTTACAAACAAGGACGTCCCATCAAATTTCACAGACCAAGAAAGATGTAGTGACCTTGGCAAGAAGATGGCCTTCAGAATGATTGTTACAGGTAGAAGCAATGTCATAAACAAAGGCAGAGAGCCAGGAAATTGAGGGTTGTGGTTCAGAAACCATGGGTAATCTAGTTCAGCTGCAGAGCCTGGGGATCATATACAAGTGAATTTAGTAAAATGTGTTGAAATCAGAGGGTTATATGCTGAAATGAAGAGCTATATAAGACTTGGGATTCCACAGAGCCATTGAAAGATTTTTGAATAAGATTTGTGATTATCGTGCTCTTTTGCCTTGGTACATTCTTGGGACACTATTATTCATTGAGCAGTGTTTATTCAATGCCAGGACACTTTAAATGGAAAGAGTTTATGAAGGATTGTTTATTATAATTGTTATAATTTACCAGAGAAAGAAAATAATAATTTTCTTTCTTTTGTAAAAAGATGAATGAACACTATTTAAAATCTGGCTTTCCATTGATGCTTGAGAAATATATTCACTTGCATAGACATTTTCTGCTTATCACTGGATCAATATAATGGAACAATTATTTGTATTTCTCAAAATGGTTTCTATTCATGCTGTTTGCTCAATACCAAGGATGTGGCCTGATATAACTAAAAAAAAAAAGAACATCAATCAAGTGTTGTCACCAGTCTGCTTAAACTTCCATTTGAACTATTAAAAAATGTTTAGATTCTCTTGGAAAGAAGAAAGGAAGTCTCAGTGCAAACCATAATGCAGAGAATAGTGAAACAGTTACTGGAAACAGGATTCCCACATTCCCACTCTGAAGAAAGACATTCTATTACTACAGGACTTCCTGGGTGTATGCTGCTATATGGAGGCACCGAGTCTGTTACCACCACATTCAGGGTTGGAAGAGTTGTTTGCTTGCTTTCTTTTGGGGCCTATACAGGGCCATTAGCTGTGCAAATGATTTCTACTTCAGTTGAAAGAGGCTTATAAATATACAGCTCTCTTGGAAATTCCAGGCTGTAAAGATCTACATAACTGCCATCTTTCTCCTGGAAATCAATATTCCACTGGTTAAGTACTACTGCCACCACTACCAGCATCACCATCACGATTGCCACTACCATTACTGGTGGCCACATATTGTGTACTAAGTACCATTTCTGTGCCAAACAATTTACAGGCAATCCTCTAAGGTTGGTATATTTCCTTCATTTTATACACATAAAATGGAGGATTAGAAGAGTTAAAAAAACTTCATGAAGGTACAAAGCTAGTGAAGAGACAGTCTGTCCCTAAACCTCTCCCCTCACCTAGCTAATGCCTACTTATCCAGAAGCCTCATTTTTAACTTTTTTTAAATTTTTCCATATGTTATTGTAGTACAGGTGGTATTGGATTACATGAGTAAGTTCTTTAGTGGTGATTTGTGAGATCCTGGTGCACCCATCACCCAAGCAGTATACACTGCACTGTATTTGTGGTCTTTTATCCCTTGTCCTCCTCCTGTTCTTCCCCTCAAGTCCCCAAAGTTCATTGTATCATTCTCATGCCTTTGTGTCCTCATACCTTAGCTCCCACATTATCAGTGAGAACATATGATGTTTGGTTTGCCCTTCCTGAGTTACTTCACTTAGAATAATAATCTCCAATCTCATCCAGGTCATTGCAATTGCTGTTAATTCATTCCTTTTTATGGCTGGGTAGTATTCCATTACATATATATATAAACTGGAATTATATATCTACAAAATACATATAAAATGGAATTATATATCTACAAAATACATATATAATGGAACTATATAACATACATATACAATGGAACTATATATGCCTATACCATACGTATACAATGGAACTCCATATGCCTATACCATACGTGTACAATGGAACTCCATATGCCTATACCATACGTGTACAATGGAACTCCATATGCCTATACCATACGTGTACAATGGAACTCCATATGCCTATACCATACGTGTACAATGGAACTCCATATGCCTATACCATACGTGTACAATGGAACTCCATATGCCTATACCATACGTGTACAATGGAACTCCATATGCCTATACCATACGTGTACAATGGAACTCCATATGCCTATACCATACGTGTACAATGGAACTCCATATGCCTATACCATACGTGTACAATGGAACTCCATATGCCTATACCATACGTGTACAATGGAACTCCATATGCCTATACCATACGTGTACAATGGAACTCCATATGCCTATACCATACGTGTACAATGGAACTCCATATGCCTATACCATACGTGTACAATGGAACTCCATATGCCTATACCATACGTGTACAATGGAACTCCATATGCCTATACCATACGTGTACAATGGAACTCCATATGCCTATACCATACGTGTACAATGGAACTCCATATGCCTATACCATACGTGTACAATGGAACTCCATATGCCTATACCATACGTGTACAATGGAACTCCATATGCCTATACCATACGTGTACAATGGAACTCCATATGCCTATACCATACGTGTACAATGGACTTATATATGTCTACACCATACGTATACAATGGACTTATACATCTGTATAACATACGTATACAATGGACTTATACATCTGTATAACATACGTATACAATGGAGTTCCACATCTATACCATACGTATACAATGGAGTTCCATATGTCTATACCATACGTATACAATGGAGTTCCATATGTCTATACCATACGTATACAATGGAGTTCCATATGTCTATACCATACGTATACAATGGAGTTCCATATGTCTATACCATACGTATACAATGGAGTTCCATATGTCTATACCATACGTATACAGTGGACTTACACATGTCTATAACATACGTATACAGTGGACTCATCCGTCTGTACAACATACGTATACAGTGGACTCATCCGTCTGTACAACATACGTATACAGTGGACTCATCCGTCTGTACAACATACGTATACAGTGGACTCATCCGTCTGTACAACATACGTATACAGTGGACTCATCCGTCTGTACAACATACGTATACAGTGGACTCATCCGTCTGTACAACATACGTATACAGTGGACTCATCCGTCTGTACAACATACGTATACAGTGGACTCATCCGTCTGTACAACATACGTATACAGTGGACTCATCCGTCTGTACAACATACGTATACAGTGGACTCATCCGTCTGTACAACATACGTATACAGTGGACTCATCCGTCTGTACAACATACGTATACAGTGGACTCATCCGTCTGTACAACATACGTATACAGTGGACTCATCCGTCTGTACAACATACGTATACAGTGGACTCATCCGTCTGTACAACATACGTATACAGTGGACTCATCCGTCTGTACAACATACGTATACAGTGGACTCATCCGTCTGTACAACATACGTATACAGTGGACTCATCCGTCTGTACAACATACGTATACAGTGGAATTATCCGTCTGTATAACATACCTATACAGTGGAATTATACATCTATAACATACAAATATAATGGAATTATATATCTATATAACATACATATATAATGGAATTATAGATATATCCATAACATACATATATAATGGAATTATATATATCTATATAACATACATATATAATGGAATTATATATATATCTATAACATACATAGATAATGGAAATATATATATCTATAACATACATAGATAATGGAATTATATATCTATATAACATATATAGATAATGGAATTATATATCTATAAAACATACATAGATAATGGAATTATATATCTATAAAACATACATAGATAATGGAATTATATATCTATAAAACATACATATATAATGGAATTTTATATATATATATAACATACATATATAATGGAATTTTATATATATATAACATACATATATAATGGAATTATATATATATATAACATACATATATAATGGAACTATATATATATATAACATACATATATAATGGAACTATATATATATAACATACATATATAATGGAAATATATATATATAACATACATATATAATGGAATTATATATATAAAATATAAAATATATATATTTATATATAAATATAAAATATATAATATATTTTATATATTTTTAAAATATATATATTTAAAATATAAATATATAATATAATATATATTATATATAATGGAATTATATATATAATATATATTATATATAATGGAATTATATATATAATATATATTATATATAATGGAATTATATATATAATATATAATGGAATTATATATATAATATATAATGGAATTATATATATAATATATTATATATAATGGAATTATATATAGAAAATATATATTATATATAATGGAATTATATATAGAAAATATATATAATATATAATGGAATTATATATAGAAAATATATATAATATATAATGGAATTATATACATAAAATATATATAAAATATATATAATGGAATTAGATATATAAATATATATATAAAATGGAATTATATATATAAATTATATAATGGAATTATATATATAAAAATATATATAATGGAATCATATATAAAAATATACATAATGGAATCATATATATAAAAAAATATAATGGAATCATATATATATAAAAACATATATATAATGGAATCACATATATATAAACATATATATAATGGAATCATATATATAAAAACATATATATAATGGAATCGTATATATATAAAAACATATATAATGGAATCGTATATATATAAAAACATATATAATGGAATCTTATATATATAAAAACATATATATAATGGAATCATATATATATAAAAACATATATATATAATGGAATCATATATATATAAAAACATATATATAATGGAATCGTATATAGACAAACATATATATAATGGAATCATATATATATAAATATACATATAATGGAATCGTATATATAAAAAATATACAATGGAATTGTATATATAAAAAATATATATATAATGGAATCGTATATATATAAAACATATATATAATGGAATCATATATATATAAATATATATAATGGAATCATATATATAATGGAATCATATATAAATATATATAATGGAATCATATATATATAAATATATATAATGGAATCATATATATAAATATATATATAATGGAATCATATATATAAAAATATATATATAATGGAATCATATATATAAAATATATATATAATGGAATCATATATATATAAAAAAATGGAATCATATATATATAAAAATATATATAATGGAATCATATATATAAAAAAATATAATGGAATCATATATATAAAAAAATATATAATGGAATCATATATATAAAAATATATATATAATGGAATCATATATATAAAAATATATATATAATGGAATCATATATATATAAAAATATATATATAATGGAATCATATATATAAAAATATATATATAATGTAATTATACATATAAAATATATTATATATGTTATATATAAGAAATATAATATGTAATATAATATAATATATAATATGTATAATGTGCAAAGAAACTGTACACAGTTTCTTTATCCACTCGTTGATTGATTGGTATTTGTGTTTGTTCCACGATTTTGCAATTGTGAATTGTACTGCTATAAACATGCATATGCAAGTATCTTTTTTGAATAATGACTACTTTTCCTCCGGGTAGATACACAGTAGTGGGATTGCTGGATCAAATTGTAGCTCTACATTTAGTTATTTAAGGAATCTCCACATTGTTTTCCATAGCAGCTGTACTAGTTTACATTCCCACCAGCAATGTAGAAGTGTTCCCTGATCGCCACATCCACACCAACATCTACTGTTTTTTGATGCTTTGATTATGGCCATTCTTGGAGAAGTAAGGTGGTATCACACTGTGGCTTTGATTTGCATTTCCCTGATCATTAGTGACGTTGAGCATTTTTTTATGTGTTTTTTGGTCATTTGTATATCTTCTTTTGAGAACTGTCTATTCATGTTAGCCCACTTTTTGATGGGATTGTTTGTTTTTTTACTGATTTGTTTGAGTTCGTTGTAGATTCTGGATATTAGTCGTTTGTCAGATGTATAGATTGTGAGGATTTTCTCCCATTTTGTGGTTGTCTTGTTTACTCTGACTGTTCCTTTTGCCATGCAAAAGCTCTTTAGTTTAATTAGGTCCCAGTTATTTATCTTTGTTTTTATTGCTTTTGCTTTTGGGTTTTTGGTCATGAAATCCTTGCCTAGGCCAATGTCTAGAAGGGTTGTTCCAATGTTATCTTCTAGAATTTTTATAGTTTCAGGTCTTAGATTTAAGTCCTTAATCCATCTTGAGTTGATTTTTGTATAAGGTGAGAGATGAGGATCCAGTTTCATTCTCCTACATGTGGCTAGCCAATTATCCCAGCATCATATGTTGAAAATGGTGTCCTCTCCTCACTTTATGTTTTTGTTTGGGAGGCCTCAATTTAAATATCATTGTCTCAGAAGTCTTGCCTGACTCCATAGTTCTGATTAAATTATCTTGTTATAAATTCTCATAGCTCCTTTTTAGTGCTAATCTTATATTATGCTTACCGTTTAATGTCTGTCTTTGCTGCCAGACTCAAAGCCCAATTAGGGCAGGAACAGTATCCATCTAGCCTCCTTCAGTATTTCTTCAGTTAAATAATGAAGTGACTTAGCCTAAATTACTTACAGTACACGTGCTATTGGGGTGCCCCTGTCAAAATGATCAAAATGATGACGCTATCTGCAAAGATATATTCAGACACTATTACCATTAACGTCTCATCCCTCTTATTTCTGAGACCAAGGACATGGCATGTGTATTTTGGCAGGGCAGGTGTATTTTGATGAATCAGAAGAGGAAGTCACTGTCTCCAGATCTCTGATCTTAGATGGGCATCAGATCTGCAGACCCCAAGCTAAAGAAATGCGTAATGAGAGTACTAAGCATCCAGGGTCAGACATCCCAAAATAGAGCAAGAAAAGTAGTGATAAGACAGCAACACATGTGTTTTTCCAATTGTATTTACCTTTCCCCAGAGCTTTGCTTATATTTATCCCTCAATAGGTAAAGCTAAGACTGGAATGACCAGTGGACAGAGAAGAAATTTGGGGATTTTGTGCTTAAAACAGTCCAAGAACAGGAAACTCTCCTCTTCCCTTCTGGTTAGCAAGGTAACTAAAACACAGTCTTTGTTCATACATTTTTGTTGACTGAATGATTAAAACTTCCGGGAACCCATTGGTTAGCAAAAGCTCATTCTATGTTTTTTCATGGAGATTATTACTTAATTTTATTTCTTTAAATTTAAGAATCTCTTATGAGCTTATGCCTTTTAGAAATTAGTGTACACAACTGAAATCACAAAACAATATTTACCTTTAATATGTAAAATAAAAACTAACATTTTCTTTTCTATACTTTTTAAAAAAATGCTAATTTTTTAAAAAAGACATATGTGGAATTGATTTCATGACCTATTAATGGATTGTGAAACTTTCTCTTGTAAATTTAGTTTCAAGTACACACACACACACACACACACACACTTCTTATATACTGGGTCATTATGTAAAATACATGTATTACCATTACAGGTGAACACATTTGAAAGGTGCTCTTCTAAATCAATGCTGAATTATCTTTCCCAGTTTTTTCTTGAAAACATCTGGTATGCCCTCTGCTGCAAACCATCTCAGCCAGGTCCCCAAGCCCATGTGTAGCCTGGAGGCTAATCTCCCTTTTGCAGAAATTACAGGGTTTCTGCACTTATTGTTAATGGGGAGGTCTGTCTTGCTCAGAGGCATCTAGAACATTGGAAGACATTTTCCTTTCCTGGAAAATCAAGAGTGAAGAGTGGCAGAGGACTATTTAACTGATTTGGATGGCAAATATTTTTTTTTAAAGCATGGCTTGTAAATGTTATTATCCTAGTATTTCTCAAGTATCATGGAGCAGAAGTTAATGTAGTTTCATTTTATTAACCAATTTTCCCTCTTGTTATTCTTTTAAAAAAATTATACATTCACAGCCGTTAAAAATGAGCGTGTAAGAGCATCTTTCCCATCTGGGCCAAAAGACAACAATAACGAAAGAGGTACTTCCATCATTTAGTCCAACACTGTCAATGTCCTGTAAGATCAGTTACATGAAGGAAAGATAGGTGCAAAAAGGAGATTATGCAAGTTTTTGCAAAAGCATAATTTAGACAATGCTAAGAGTAGGTTAGTGAGGCTAGTTTATAAGAGAATTGATTAGAACAGCATCTGCAAACTGCTTCTAACAGATTATAACTGTTTATTTTTCTAGGGCCACATTTCAAACCCCAGACAGTGAACAAACATTTTTCCTTGATTTTTTATTTTGTTTAGTTTTTATTTGTTTGTTTGTTTTAATTTTGTTAAACTTAGTCTTCTGAATTTTGACATTAACTTTGCTCCTCAAGAACAAAGTTTGAATTTGATTATTTTTCTGGATAGGGCATATAATAGAACTATTTTATAACTTTTCATTCACAAGTTTTTGCATGCTGGATATGTCCAAAGTACAAAGAGATTTGATGGGAGATTTGAAGATGACCTTGACTTTAAGGAACATCTAAAGAAGGCAAATATGTGCCTATTTAAGACCATCTGGCTGGGCATTATAATCACTGAGAAACTTTTACAAAACACAGAAAGCAAAATTCTCTTCACAGAATGTGAATTTCTGAGTAGAGCTCAGGCAGCATTATTTTATAGGAGATTTCCCTATGATTTTAATCTCAACCTCTAGACTATTGAGATACATTGGGGAATGCCATGTGAAAATGGTAAAAAGAACAAGGATTGAGAACACAGTATAGGACTTTGAGAACTATTTCTGGCCTTCACTCACTTAGTGATGATCCTGGGTGGTTTATTAGAAAATGCTTACCTGTGGTATTCACATCTATAGAATCTATATGAAAAAATACCTCAAAGAATAGAATGAAGATTAAATTAAGCAATGGATGTGAATAGACTTTTAAAAATGTAATGAGCTCTATATACGCTATCATTGCAATAACTAGCTTTTTAAAGATTTTGTTGTTGAAGGAGAATGGTAAGCAAAGAACTGAAGGAAGGCAGACATAGCTGGTAGAAGACATGTGTTGCCCTTTTATCACCACCTTTCTTGTTCTATTTTGTGATCTCTGACCCTTGATGCCCAGTTACCTCATTAAGAATTCCCATGAACATGGTACATAGAGACTAACAATTTGGGTTCTATCTTGAAAGCAATGAGAACTCATGGAAATGATTTTAACATAGTTATATAGTCAGATCCGTATGTTGGAAGCATCACTCTGGAAGCATCGTGTTGAAGTATGAAAGTGTGAGACAAGACTGGAGGGAAAAAGACTAGTTAGGAAGTTGCAGTAGTAATCTAGGCATGCTTGGATTGATAGGCTATATTACTTTTGCAGAATAATAGAATGAGGAGACCATTAGATACTTCTGGCCTGGATGACTACATAGGTAATTGTACCATCCATCCAGGTACAGAATAAGGAGAAAAAATATATTTGGTTCAGTGGTGGTTGGGGATGGAGGAAATGAACACATAAAATGAATTTTTGATGGGGTTGAGTTGGAGATGCCAAGTGGTAATTGCTAAGAGCAAGTGGATTTATGATTCTAGTGTCCAGGGAAGAGTTCTGAGCTGAAATGTAGATTTGGGAGTCATTAGCAAAAGGATGGAAGTTCAAGCTGTGAAAGTGAATGGAATTACCTAGAGAGAGCATGAAGAGAAGAGGGCGGAGAACATAAACATTGTGAAGAGACATATAAAGGAAGAACCTTCAAGAGACTAAGTAGAATTGGTTGGAGGAGTAGGAAGAAACCCCTGATAGAGCAGTGTCACCTAAAGCAAGGGAAGGGAGAGTACCTATAGGGATAGATTGATTTCAAATGCTGCAAATATGTCCATTGAAATAAGAACCGATAACCTCCCATTGGATCTAGCAACAAGAAAGTTATCAAAAACCATGAAAATAGTGCTTTTAGTGTAGTAATAATGGGAGGAGATACTATATTGAGGTGAAGTAAATAGTGAATATGTGACAGGGAAAGAGACAATGAATACAAACTACTTTTCTCAAATATTAGCTCTGTAAGGAAGGAAAATCTAAAATGACTGCTAGTGAACTTCAGGTCAGAAAAGCATTCATTCTTTAGAAGACGGATAGTAAGAAAGTAGAGGTAAGGAATTACCCCTTTAAGGAAATTATGCTGAAAAGATGGAGGGCAATGGGTGAGTAACTTAAAGAGGTAATGAGATGCAATATCTTAATATTTTTAAAAGAAAAAAGTAACAAAAGTGATGAAATATGGAGGGCTACTGAAGGGCAGGTAAGAAAATGTATAGTGATATATTGGACATATTAGGGTGTAAGAGCAAGTAGAAGAAGTTGAGATTAACAGCATATAAAAATAAAGAATGATAAAAGGGTCAGAACTTAAGGAATACTTTATATAAAAGTAGAGGCAAAGAGGTTATCTATCCTATACCTCATTGAAACAAAGATGTATGGTTTTCATATTTTAATGCTTCTGAATTTGGAATATATAATCAATGTCAAAATAAATTTGCTAAGCCCAAGGATGAAAAGTTAGCTTTGATATTATTGTTGTTTTGTGTTATATGAAAACTTAGCTATCTGTAGAAAGTATCTGCCTCTTCAGTTGTTATATGAATTATTTGCATTGGTAGTTCCATATGAGATTGAATTAAATTTGAATCCCTAGTAATTATTTAAAAGGTCTGTTAAAAGGTTGTACTTTGCAATATCTAAATGAACAGCACAAATAGAGGGTTCCCTGACATATATCAGGCAGTAAAAATGACCAAATTTCTTAGAATAGATCAAAGTATGTTGAAATTTAGGAGAAATTAATCTGAACAATTATTAAATTTGTGGGAATATTACTTTGATTCCTAATATCGATAGTTCAGTGACATCTAGTTGGTGCTTAAGAGAACATTTTAAAACCTAGTTAATTAAATTAAATGTGACTACAAGTTTAATGAAATAGAAAATACATATGTAATACCAGTATTCTTTTATATGTCTTGAAATTATTTGGTTAATCTTGGAAATTCTGCTGTGGTTAAGACAATGAGCACAATTTTGAAAAAGAAGTCTGTCACTGTGGTGAAGTACATGCCTCTGGATAATCACAATTTAGAAAGATCTTTAGATTTTGTGTGAAGATGGCTCAAATCTACTCGAACTCTGCTTACCTTGAGGAACTCAAGGCTATGTGGCTAATAGGTTCATGTTCATGAATGCTATTGTGGTTTAGTATACATTTTATACAGTGACTCAACCTGTCCCCTTAAGCTATTACTACATCTTTTAGTACTTATATTTTGGCCCAGCTCAAGAATAACTAACAAATTGAATGAGTTTTAATTTAACATACACCTATCACACCTATCGTCAACTCAAGAAAATGTCATGTAGGCTGGGTGTGGTGGCTCACGCCTGTAATCCCGGCACTGTGGGAGGCTGAGGCAGGAAGATCACCTGAGGTCAGGCGTTCAAGACTAGCCTAGCCAACCTGGTGAAACCTTGTCTCCACTAAAAATACTAAAGTTAGCTGGGTGTAGTGGTGTGTGCCTGTAGTCTCAGCTACTTGGGAGGCTTAGGCAGGAGAATCACTTGAACTCGGGAGGCGGAGGTTGCGGTGAGCCGAGATCATGCCACTGCACTCCAGTCTGGGCGACAGAGCGACACTCAAGAAAAAAAAAAAAATGTCATGTAGTGAGTGAATTGTCATCAGAAGTACTTCTGCTGCTTTCTCAGTGTTAGAAATCACTCATTCTCCCAGACTCTCCCTCAACCAGCCTACTACTAACTCACAGCCTACCAGCTTTTCAATTGGCCTTCCCCTTCCCACTGGTTCTCCATCTCTAAACTTATCAAAATTTCCCTGTCCTGTGTCCTATTTCTCTATGACCTATTGTCTGTAGCACTAATGGATAATACATTTTTAAACTTTTGATCACTTACTCTGCTTTTAAATCCCACTAAAAAAAAGCAGTCATAGTGGAAATTTCAGGCTCCAAGGTGCAAGAGCTTAATATTAAAAGCCATTAGTTCTTTGTCCACTGTAAAAAGATAGAGGTAGAACTCAGTTGATGTTGGTGGAGAAAGAGGGAAAGAGAGAGACATTTGGGGAGGAGGTTTTATGTATAAATAGGTATGATAATCTTGAAATCTAATAATAGATAGTG
Organism: Pongo abelii; assembly: GCF_028885655.2. Lineage (NCBI taxonomy): Eukaryota > Metazoa > Chordata > Mammalia > Primates > Hominidae > Pongo > Pongo abelii. The sequence continues at coordinate 101,867,302 of NC_071996.2, read as the reverse complement.
AACTCAGCTTTTGTGAATATTTGCAGAGCGTATATCTTGGTTAAATTGTTTATTTTCTTCTGAGAGTTAAGATCTGTTTTTATTTTTATACTTTGGGGCACGAAAATATAGAGAAGGAAAAATAATCCAGTATTTAAAAAATTATTTCATATACACATATATACATATGTATACACACATACATATATACACATATGCATATTATATATGCTTGTGAGAATCCAGAAATACTCCCTTGGCCTGAAGATAGGTGCTGGCAGCTTAAGGAAAGAATCATCTCCATAGATGGTGTACTGGAAGCAATCTTCTTACCAAGGAGTGGCAGAAGCCAAGCGTCCCAGCGCCTCATGCTCTTGCCATCCTGACCACTATGTTGAGACAGAGCATCTTCCTGGGAGTCCCAAGGAAGTTGACCCAAAGCAGCAGAAATATTTACAGTGGGTACTTCCCTGTTGTAGCATCCTGCCCTACTCTGCTTTCTCAGAGCGTCCAGAATGCATACAGTGCTTTAAGTACCAAACAATATTAGTTTGAAAAACCTGGAAAGCAAGAAGGACCAATAGGCTAGAACTCCAATATGTAAAACAAGTTTCAAAAGAGGAGAAATGTTGGCTGGTTCTTGAATTGAGAAGGCAAATGTGTGAAATGTTCTCAATGGCTCTAAGCAAAAGTCTTAAGGTTGCCATTATAGTATTTGCTCTGTTGTTAAGCAGCTAGTTAATGTCCCTAAGCCTGAGGTTTTTTTCACCTCCAAAAGAAAGGATATTTGAGTGTTAAGCACTGAAATCAATTTCCTATAGTACAATTTATGGTAGAACATTGGACTATGTAACTTTGGAAGTTACAAAACCATTTTTTCTCGCCACTCTTCTGTATTTGCTCTGATAGATCCTGATTTGTCCTTGTTTCAGGATTTTCTTATATGCCAAGCAATTTATGTCAAGTTATGGTTTGGCTTCTGTCTGTCCAAGTTGTCTCTGAATATTTTTTCCTTCAAAGTTGAATATATTAGATCCTTCTAATGCACTTAAAATAAACAGCATGGTTAGAAAAAATTATTAATTGCATCTGGAATCCTTGTCTTAGAATTATTTTCATAACTAGAGCCTTACTGGAATTTGTACATGTGTAGAAGATCATAATAAATTTGGAATTTACTGATGATTTTACTTTATTTGGTTTGCAAAATGCATCCTTAAGTGAGCCTGGAGCCTCATTTAATGTGGGATTCTGTTCTAAGTGAATGGAAAATGCAAGGGAAAAATTAAATAAAAGAACAATATAATCAGCTGAAACCAAAATAGATGGGAATCGGGATTGAGACTGTGAGGATAAAGAGGGGGTAAGCAACAAAGTGAGGGTAAATAAGCACCAGAAGTATTTACTATCCCACATTATTTATTTATTTTTTCCCAGCCAATCCGCCTTTCTGTGGGGTCATGGGTAATAAAAGAAATAAAACCAGTAGGTCCTGCTTCCCAAGCAGTAATTCAAAAGTGGCACAATCAGTTAATATTAGGCAGTTGTGGTTGGCACAGAGCGTAATAATAATGTAGTGAGCTGGAAGAGGCCTTAGAAAGGGAGTCATGCCCAAGATAAACCTAGACAAGCAACTGGTGACCAACAAAATTTTCACCCATGGTTTCTGGTTTAGATCCAGACTCATTTTCACCACACTTCCCAACATAGAAAGAAAATAAATCTAACTAATTTGCAAACAGAATAACTCAAAGCAACAATAAAACATCATAAACAAGAGAAATACCTCGAAACTAGAAGTCAGTGAGATAAAATGGGCTATTTGACTGAATTCTTTCCTCGGCTCAGCTTTATTACTAATGGAATTGGAGTTGATCCTTACCATTCCCCCTGCCAAACTCTCAAAGAAAAGCATATCATGTTGAACATCCTTGCTTTTGACCCAGAACAATTTGAGTCTTTCTTTCTTCTGACTGTTTCACATTTTGTCTTTCACAGTAACAGTAGCGGACCTCTAACAGTAGCGGACCCAGACCATCCTGCTCTCCATGACAAACTTCCAGGCTAGAAACTTTCCTATAACATAACACAGTGCTGGTAGCAGGATGAGCAAACAACAAGGCTTAAGTGAATTATCAATGTCTTTCCAAGCTGACTTTTAGCTAATCCGGATTATATTACAAAACCTGATTCCTCAGACCCTTAGCTTCCTTACTCAAAATTTCTAAATATCAGATTGCATTTTGGGGGAAAGGAGCTGTACTCACATTCATTGTTGTACTTTTTAAAAGGCTCTGTAATGAGATATGAAGATTTGACTCACATTTTGAAATGGACTAACCAGTTTTCCATGTTAAAAAACATATTTTTTTCTTTCAGAAACAGAATCTAACGTATCATACATTCCTTAGGTATCTATTCAGCCTTCAAAATCTGGGATATTCTATCTATCTATCTATCTATCTATCTATCTATCTATCTATCTATCTATCCTCCATCTATCCATCTATTTTGAATGAAGTGATAACCATAGGAAGATATGACCCTATTTTTAAGGATAAACTTTAGAGTTACTTTTTCCTTGTAGCTAAGGAAAGCATCCAACTTTTGTGTGTGTTGACTAGTTTCTAATGGACCAAATCATTCTTAAAGCAATCCCTTAGATGCTCAACGAAGTGCTAGAAGCTGCTAAAAATGATTTCCAATTTCCAAAAAAAATTCTTTGCATTCAGATTTAGATAGAAACATCTTGAGTGGGATTTTCTTTGCCTTGGACCAGGCTCGAGGCGAAGAAAATAATTATGCTCTTTTTTGTTCACAATTCTGAAGCTAATGGTATACTTTTTGCAGCTTGTGGGCAAGTCAGATTTCATGTTAAAATATTTCAAATTTTATAATAGGGTCCACTAACTATCGTCTTTTTCCATGGAGCTAAACTGTTATATTCCACAGAATTATATTGAAACTGGAATCTATGAGTCACATTTGAATTCATCTCTTTAAAATACATGGTAACCCTTTATTATTTTTTTAATCCATCTTCTCATAAAACAACCCTGGTTAGCCACTTTAATGAGCGATTTTGTCCCTACTTTTATTTCTTAATGAACTTTTCCCCTCTGGCTGAATCCTAGTCTCATAGTTTATTTTCATTGCCATAGTGACATCGGTCAGGGACAGCTCTGTAAAATTAATCATCACATTAGACCAGGCTTCAGCAAGAATTCTTTTTTGAAGGAAAAGGATGTCCCATAATCCCACTTGCATACCCACCTCTGGTGTTTTGTTTTGTTTTGTTTTGTTTCACCCTAAAGATTGAGTTCCATAAATCAATGGGACACAGCAAGTTTGAGACAGAGTAGAAAATAGAGCGACATTCTAATAAGCCAAAAGCATAAGATGTTTGCTTTCTTTCATGTTTATATAATGGTTAGTTAAAACATATTATAAATTATTGCTGAATTAGGTTGCTAAGTATTTTAAAGGAAAGGATTCAAGTTAGTTATGATTTGTATAGCTTCTTAAGTAAATTTATGCAATAAATCGAGATGCTGATTCAAAGGCTTAATGGGGGTAAGCATGTCGGTTGACCACTTAGCTTCTCTTAACCATAGCTGAATCACAGATTTCAGCAGACATGACTGAAATAATCACTCTTCAGAGACTTGAACTTGAAACAGTTGTCTTTGTGAAACATTTATCAACTCTGTCCCCAAGTGCCAAGTCATTAATTCCTACTGAAAATTTTTTTTAGATGATTTTGAAGTGAGCTTTTAAAGTAAGAGAGTGAGAAAATCTGTTGGCTAAAAATCAAACTTGATTGTTGAATAGTAAATTATTAAGCTAGGTGCCCAATACCCGGTAGATTAAACAAATCCGCTTTTATGGGGTAAAGTAATTTGGGCAGTTAAAAAACAACATGGTCCCTACGCTCCCTCTCCCTGCCTTCATTCGACTCCTATTAGTTTCATTCCTTGATTGGTTATTTTCTTCATGTGCCATAGTATCTTATAACATTTTATTATTGTTTTGCTAGAGACCATTGATGGAGTTATTTCCTTCTTGCATTCAATAATTCAGAGTTCTAATAGGAGCCTCTTTTCTGTAAAATAATCTCTGATTTATGGCTCCTACCTTCCAGGGTATAAACCCTGCATTTCCTGTGCACCAAAGTGTTCAAGGCCTCAAAAAATCAGAGCCTCCAAGAAATCCAGTGATTTGCTGATTTACAGCTGATTGGCTCTGGAACTTAGTTCTCTTCACTCCCAGGACAACTTTCTGTGAGCTTCTATTATAATCTCTCTTTTGTTTATTGCTCAGTCACAGAGCTATCTTGTCATATCTTCTTTTATTTGGGATACTGGGAGCAATGGCAAATTTGAAAATTTCCTCACATCTCTCTGAATCCTAGTCTGGTCCAAAAGCCTTTCACTACTCATACCTAAGCCATCTTTTACCTACTGGCTTTGGATTGTGTTAAATGCCTCTGGGAAGGCACATACCCTAAGTTGTTAACAATAACGTACATATCAGTACATAATATACATAACAGTAATGAAATAAGCTTTTTAGCTGAAGCAGGGAAGTAGGTTTTGTTAGTAGGGTAGACAATTAGAGCAAAAAGCCAGGAGGGAAGGATATATTAATAGTTGCTGTCAAAGATAAGTTTCTCCCCTTCTCTATCACTCTGGATCATTTAGCTGTGGGGAAGCAGTATATTCTACATTTTTATTAATTATTTTTTAAATATAAATTTTATTATATATATTTAAGGTATGCAATGTGATGTTATGTGATTCATATAGATAGTAAAATGATTACTATAGTGAAACAAAGTAACATATCCATTATCTCACATAGTTACCCATTTTTTTGCTTTTGTTTTTGTGGCAAGAGCAGCTCATATCTACTAATTTAGTAGGAATCCCAAAGACAGTACAATTTTGTTACCTCTAGTCTTCATGGTATACATTACATCTCTAAACTTGTTCATCCTACATACTGCTACTTTCTGTCTTCGGACCTACATCTTTCCATTTTCTCCCCCGACTCCTGCCTCTGGTGAACACTGTTTTATTCTTCATCTCTGTATATTTGACATTTTAAAAAATGTCCCACATATAAGTGAGATCATGCAATATTTTCTTTGTGTGTCTGGCTTATTTCACTTAGCATAATGTCCTCCAGGTTCATCCATGTTGTAGCAAATGTCAAGATCTCATTCTTTTCTAAGGCTGAATAGTATTCCAATGTAAGCATATTTATCCATACATTTGCATACAAATATGCATGCATATTTATGCATACATTGGAATATATATCACATGTATATAACAATTTCATTATCTGTTCATCCCTCAGCAGACAGATAGGTGGTTTTCATTGTTCATTATGGCCATTATGAATAATGCTGCAATGAAAATAAAAGTGCAGCTATCTTTATGACATAGTGGTTTAATTTTCTTTGGGTATATGCCTAGAAGGGGGATTGCTGGGTGATACCATAGTTCTATTTTTAATTTCTTTAGAAACCTCCATACTGTTTTTCACAATGGCTGCATCAACCTACATTTTCACAAATACTTACAAGGTTCTTTCGTCTCCACACTCTTGTCAACATTTGTTATCTTCTGGCTTTTTTGATAATAGCTATCCTAACACGTGTTTTGGTATCTCATAGTGGCTTTCATTTGCATTTTCCTGATGATTAATGATGTTGAGCAACTTTTCACATACCTATAGGACACATTTTTGTCTTCTTTGTAGAAATGTCTATTCAGGTCCTTTTCCCATTTTTAAACTGAGGCATTTGTTTTTCTATTTTTGAGTTGTATGAGTTTTAAAAGGAAATTTTGGATATTCACCCCTTATCAGATATATAGTTTGCAAATATATTTTCCCTATCCATAGGCTGCTGTTTCATTTCATTGATTGTTTCCTTTGTTTTGCAGAAGATTTTTAGCTTGTTTTATTTATTTTTGGTTTTGGTGTATCATGGGATTTTAAATGATAGCACATCATGTGTTTGCATGTGCTCCTCTTTTTTCCCCCTAATACTACTGTCCTCACAAATAAATTAATATTCCTATCCTGACTGCTTGCTTTGGCCTGGACACTTGTCAGTGCAAATAGAAAGTAGAAGAGGAGGCAGGGGGAGAAGAGAGGATAGAGAAACACTTGCTGCTACCCCACTTTGAAATGCCTCTTGATACTCCACATCAAGATAATGATGGTCACTGTTTATTGGTGGCACCTTTCAGTAGCATTGCTGAGCCTACTCCTACTTAACCTGCTTCTCCTGAATCAGAGTGTTTTGGGAAAGTACACTGACTTGTAGTATTGGGGTATGATTTTTAGTCACCAGTTATTGCAATTAGCCAACTATAGATAGTTGATTCTTTTAAACCCCAAAAACTTTGAAGAAAAATTTCAAACATGCAGCAAAGTTGAAAGAATTAATTTTACAGTAAACACCCATATACCTACCTACTACGTGCAATTAATGACAATTATGCTGGCTTTATCATATTTCCATCCTTCTATTAATTTCTCCATTCAGTATTTCATCTTATTTTTTATGCATTTCAAATTAAATTGCAGACATCAGTTTAGTCCCTCCTAAATATTTCAATACACATATGATTAACAAGGGTTCAATATTTGTCAATCTCTGCCCTTAAACTCCCAGTGGAAACCACTGTTCTAATTTTTTCCTCCACAGAGAATCATTTTCAGTTCTAGAATCTTATATTGTTGGAATCAAATAAAATGTGCTCATCTGTGTAAATTTTTCTTAACACACATAATGTTTTTGAGATTCATCCATGTTGTTGCATGTGGTACTACTTTGCTCTTTTTTGCTGCTGAGTGATATTCCTTTCTATGAATATACCACAGTTTACCCATTCTCCTATCAAGGAACAACTGAGCTGTTTCCAGTTTTTGGCTACTATGAATAAAGCTAAAGCTGCTGTGAGTATTCTTGTACAAGTTTTTTTGTTAATGTTTTAATTTATCTAAGGTAAATGCTTGGGAGTTAAATTGCTGGTTATAGGGTGTGTACACGTTTAGTTTTAGATTTATTTTTCCAGAGTTGCATGGGTATCATGATGTTCTACATCCTCACCATATTTGTGGGTGTCAGTTTCTGATTTAAACCATTCTGGTGGATGTGTTTTGGTATTTCATTGTGGTTTAGTGTGTAGTTCCCTGGTTATTAATGATGTGTAGCAGTTTTTCAAGAGCTATGGGCCATTTGTATATCTGTTTAAATGTTTTGGCTATTTATTACTGGGTAGTTTATCTCTTTATTTTTGTTTTGTAGTAGTTCTTTAGTTTTCCTAGATACTATTCCTTTGTCAGATATATATTTTGTGAATATTTCCTCATGCTCTGTGGATTGACTGCTACTTTTATTGAAAGTTGATGGTGTCTTATAACTAGTGGGAGAGTTTTTAACTTTGACAAAGTCTAAATTATCAATTATTTCTCTTACAGTTATTGATTTTTGCTGCCTAAGAAATCTTTACCTACCCCCAACCCCTGAATATCTACTCTTATATTTTTCTTTAGAAGCTGTACTGTTTTAGATTTATGTTTAGATCTGTGTTCCATCTCAAATGTATTTGTATGTGGTATAAGGTAGGGCCTGAGGTTGTTTTTTTTTTTTTCCCCTATATCAGTAACCAGTTATTTCAACACCATGTATTTAAAAATACATTTTCTTTTCTCATTTGGACTGCTTTGGTGCCTTTGTCAAAAAGCAAATAACTGTATAACTGTGGATTTATTTCTGGGCTCTCTCTTCTGTTCCATTTGTCTATTTGTCTATCCTTATGGCAGAGCCACACTGTCTTGATTACTGTAGCTTTATGGCAGGCCTTGGAATCAGGTGGTGTAAATCCTCCAACTATGTTCCTTTTGTCAAGATTACTTTAAATATTTTAAGTGCTTTGAATTTCATGTACATTTTAGAACCAGTTTAATTTCTAAAAAAAGTCTATGGGATTATAAATGGTCTGCATTGAATCTATCGATCAATTTTGAGATAATTGACATTTTAAAAACTTTTTATTTTGAAATATTTTAATGTTATAGGAAATTCACAAAAATTTGACAGAATTCCCACATGCCTCTTAACCCAGCTTCTCCTAATACAAACATCTTACATCACTGTATTACAATTATTAAGTCCAGGAAATTAGCATTGATATAATACTTTAAAATAAACTGTATCTTAATAATATTAATCTGCCAATCCAGGAACATGGTACATATCTCCATTTGTGTTGTTTTTAGATTCCATCATAATATTTTATAGTTTTTAGGGTGGAAGTTCTTAAATATCTTTTGTTAAATTTATTTCTAGCTATTTTGTATTTTTGACATCATGATAAATGAATTTATTTCATTCTTCAATTGTTTGCTGCTACCATATACAAATATAATTGAATTTCTTTTTTAATCTTTGAAACAAGGTCTCACTCTGTTGCCCAGGCTGGAGTGCAGTGGTGTGATTATGGCTCACTGTGGCCTCGACCTGCTAGACTCAAACCATCCTCCCACCTCAGTCTCCTGAGTAGCTGGGACTACAGGTGCGGGCTAACATGCCTTGTTAATTTTTTAATTATTCTATAGAGATGAGATCTCTCTATGTTGCCCAGGCTGGTCTTGAACTCCTGAGCTCAAATGATCCTTCTGCCTTGGCCTCCTGAAGTGTTGGGATTATAGAGGTGAGCCACCATATCTGGCCTGATTTTCTACATAAACAATAATATCATCTGAAAACGCAAACAGATATATTTATTTCTTGCCTATCCTTGACTTATTTCTATTTTTTTTTTTGCCATTAAATATGATGCTAGCTATAGTTTTTTTTTTTTTTTTTTTTTGTAGGTATGCTTTACAGGTTGAGGAGGTTTTCTTCTATTCATGGTTTTCATTGATTTTTTTTTTTTAATGAATGCGTGTTGATTTTTGTCAAATGCTTTTCTGCATCTTCTGAAATGATCATATGGCCAGTCTCTTTTGTTCTCTTAATATGATTTTCATGTATTAAAACAACTTGAAATTTCTAGGACAAACCCTACTTGATCATGATATATTACCCTTTTTATATGTTGCTAAATTTAATTTGCTAATATTTTGTTAAGCATTGTTGGGCCTATGTTTATGAGGGATATTATTCTGTAAATTTATTTATTTGCAGTGTCTTCATTAAGCTTTTATGTTATGTTGTTCTCATAAAATAATTTGGGAAGTTTTTTTTTCACCTCTATTTTCCAAAAGAATTTGTATAAGATTGGTATTGTTCTTTTTCTTAAATGGAAAGAATTCACTGTTGACATCAGCTAATCCTAGCATTTTCTTTGTGGGATTAAAATATATATAATGAATTCAAATTCTTTAATACATACAGGGCTAATTTCTTATTTCTTTTTGGGTAAGTTGTGTTTTTCATATAATGTATACTTTTCATGTAGGTTATCAGATCTGTTGCCATAAATGTGTTTCCCCAATTCTGGGTGGACATATTACCTAGATGATTTGGGAAGAGTTAATAGGGAAAGCAGGCAAAATAGCTCTCCTCCAGCCCACCTATGAGGACAGTTTCCAGTATTTGACATTCTTGCTACTTGAGTTTGCTAGAACGAATTCTCATAGGCTATCTTTCCCCACCCTATTTACTCTTTTCCGCGCAGAATATTCCCCTACTCTGCTTCCAGATAAAGGTCAGCAAAGGTGGGCAAATCATATGGATTTTGACCAGAGAACTTTCAGCTCTGTGGGGAATATGTCATTTATGGTGTCCCACCTGCTTTTTCTTATTTTTTTTCTTGTTTCTTTTCTACTATCTAATTTAGCAGATTTTATATTTATGTTCTCATTTGTCCTTGTGATAGATCTGGATCATTACTGATGCTCATTTTCTCATCTGCTCTTTAACTAGAAAAAAATACATGGTAAAATATAATTTTTTATTTATTAGCTCAGCTTCATGGAAGGTGGGACTACCTTTCTAGAACTGATATTCTGGGAATGCTATTATTTGCTAAACTTTGTATTTTCCCTTCTCCTTTCTCCTTCCTAACCACTTCCTTCATCCTGAATGTTCCTGGAGAAGTATAAGTAGGAGTGTGTGTATGTGTGTGTGTATGTGTGCATGTGTGTTTAATTGGAAATATGCTGTGGCACATATTACTACTGTTGACGATATCCAGTTCTTCTCTATTTCTGAGCATATGGATAGATTGTATTTCTCCATTTCTTTTGAGTTAGACAGGGCTATATGCAATAATTTGACCAGTAAAATGTTAGCATGATAGATATGATGTGTGCCACTTCTGGGTAGAAGCATTTAATAGCAGGTGCCCAGTACCCATTCTCTACTCCTCCTACAGCAGTTGAGAGAGCATGTGTTGATATACAGGTTCACTTCTCACATTTGCTATTTTTGTTGTTGGAATGCTACTGATAGATTGTTTGACATTATGTTTTCTTCTTTATTTTCAGTAGGTTTGTGTTCTGAAGTGTGGTCCTGTGAGCAGTGTCAATATGCCATCTTACTCCATATGTCCCAATATTAGCATCTAAAAAAATCCAAACTGTTCCCATTTTAAAAATTGAAGAAAAGTTAATTTATATTCACTAAGGAATATTTCATTTTCCTGGCACTGCTACGAATAATAGCTCATCCCCTCTCTGCTATCCAGCCTAACACAACAAAACAGTTTTCATACTCAACACTAAACTCATTTACACACAGCTAAAATAATGAATAAAGGAGTAAGAACATGTTTGGGGAAGAAAAAACTAAGCTTGTTTTGAACTTACCAAGTTTGAGGTGCTGTAGAACATTAGCATAAAGGGTTTGTATCTTAGGAAAGAGAAGATAGCTTAAAGTGCAGATTAAAGAATCACAAACATAAATATAGCAGCTGAAACATGAGACAAAGTGCTTTAGCTAAAATTTATAATGCAAGAGGAAAATAAAGAAAAGAAAAGAATAAGCCTCTGGAAATTACACTTACAAGGACCTACAGAGGTGTAGGAATCAGCCAAGAAGCTGCAAAACAAGGAGGTGAACCAAGAGAGAATCGAAAAAAATGATGGGGTTTTAAGATGGATGGACTAAAGTATCAATGGAGGAAATGAGTTCAATTAGAATGAGTACAAAAACTGTGCCACAAGATTTGACTATTAATTTGTAATCATGGTAACAGCTATTTTGGAATGATTAAAGTAGAACCCAGAGTTTAACTCTTGATATTATTTTAAGAGCAGGTGCAAACTGCAATCTGAAATTTTCATAGATGTTTATAAAGGATCTTTCACTTTGGCCAGGAACTAGCATTTTGAAGATTCTACATCTGCAAAGATTATATAGTTCCAAAACAACTATCATCCAGTTAAATGTCTTCTATGCTCCAGGTGGTGTTTCAGGCCCTGGGGTTGCAGCAATAAGTGGAATAAAGGCCCTATGTTGATGGTGCTCATCCTAGTCATAGATTGAATGATGAAGAATAATCTAGCATTGGTGGTATAGTGGTGAGCATAGCTGCCTTCCAAAGATGAAGAATAATCTAAATTATATCATTTTGAAATACTCAACAGGAAACATTATTCCTAGAAGCATACAATATAAAGAAGAAACATCTTAAAAGCTGTCAAAGCACATTCATACATGCATTAAAACAATCAACTGGGTGATTTTCCAGATGTAAATATTTATTTTGAAAGCATATAGTTTTTATTTTTTAATTTTAAATTTGGCTATTTATTTTCATTTATTTTTTAATTTTAAGTTCTGGGGTATATGTGCAGGGTGTGCAGGTTTGTTACATAGGTAAATGTGTGCCATGGTGGTTTGCTGCACCCATCAACCCATTACCTAGGTATTAAGCCCAGCATGCATTAGCTATTTTTCCTAATGCTCTAACCTTGCCACCCTCCCCCAACAGGCCCCAGTGTGTGTTGTTCCCCTCCCTGCATCCATGTCTTCTCACTGTTCAACTCCCACTTAAAAGTGAGAATATGTGGTGTTTGGTTTTCTGTTCCTGCATTAGTCTGCTGAGGAGAATGGCTTCCAGCTCCATCCATGTTCCTTCAAAGGACATGATCAGGTTCTTTTTGATGGCTGCATAGTGTCCCATGGTATATATGTACTGCATTTTCTTTGTCCAGTCTATCCTTGATGGGTATTTGGGTTGATTCTATGTCTTTGCTATTGTGAGTAGTGCTGCAATGAACATATGTGTGCATGTATTTTTATAATAGAATGATTTATATTCCTTTGGGTATATACTCAGAAATGGGATTGCTGGGTCAAATGGTATTTTCCAGTTCTAAATCTTTGAGGAATCACCACACTGTCTTCCATAATGGTTGAACTAATTTACATTCCCACCAACAATGTAATAGCATTTCTATTTCTCCACAATGTCACCAATATCTGTTATTTTTTACTTTTGAGTAAGGGCCATTCTGACTTGTATGAGATGGTATCTCATTGTAGTTTTGATTTGCATTTCTTTAATGATCAGTGATGTCAAGCCTTTTTTTTTTCATATGATTGTTGGCCACATGTATGTCTACTTTTGATAAGTGTCTGTTCATATCCTTGATCAATTTTTAATGGGGTTGTTTGTTTTTTTCTTGTATATTTGTTTAAGTTCCTTATAAATGCTGGATATTAGACCTTTGTCAGATGCATAGATTGCAAAAATTTTCTCCCATTCTGTAGGTTGTCTGTTTACTCTGTTGATAGTTTCTTCTGCCGTGCAGAAGCTCTTTAGTTTAATTGGATTTCATTTGTCAATTTTGTTTTTGTTGCAATTGCTTTGGCATCTTTGTTATGAAATCTTTGCCTGTGCCTATGTTCTGAATGGTATTGCCTAGGTTGTCTTCCAGGAATTTTATAGTTTTGGGTTTTACAATTAAGTCTTTAATCCATCCTGAGTTAATTTTTGTATATGGTGCAAGGAAGGGGTCCAGTTTCACTCTTCTGCATATGGCTAGCCAGTTCTCCCAGCATCATTTATTGAATGGGGAATCCCTCCCCCATTGCTTGTTTTTGTCAGGTTTGTTGAAGATCAGATGGTTGTAGATGTGCAGTTTTATTTCTGAGATTTCTACTCTGTTTCATTGGTCTATGTGCCTATTTTTGTACCAGTAAAATGCTGTTTTGGTTACTGTAGCCTTGTAGTATAGTTGGAAGTTGGGTAGCATGATGCCTCCAGCTTTGTTCTTTTTGCTTAGGATTGTCCTTGTTATATGACCTCTTTTTTGGTTCCATATGAATTTTAAAATAGTTTTTTTCTAATTCAGTGAGGAATATCAATGGTAGTACAATGGTAATAGCATTGAATCTATAAATTGCTTTGGGCAGTATTGCCATTTTCATGACATTGATTCTTCATATCCATGAGCGTGGAATGTTTTACCATCTGTTTGTGTCCTCTCTGACTTCCTTGAGCAGCTGGAAAACACACTTCAGGAAAGCTTATAGTTTGAATTTGAATTTACTATTTAGTTATTAGGTGAAATCAATGTTTTTCTAATGATGTTAGATTCACACACAAAATAAATCTATTAGCTGGCTTCATTTGAAGCTGTTCTGACTATCTATATGCCACCACCAAAAAAAAAAAAAAAAAAAAAAAGAAAAAGAAAAACAACAAAACAAAACAGAACCTTGGAGGAGAAAACCACAAAGACAAAATTCAGTACTGACTGTCAAGGTAGTATGATGCTTCCATTTCAATTATGTCCAATAAACTTCCAAAGTAATGTCTCATTAACCAATTGAGCCATAGAGAAGAAGTTAAATTCATTTTTCCAGAGATCAACTTTTGACCTACCCTTAACATATTTTGGTTATCCCCTATTCATTTACAATTGTTATATTTAAGTAGTCTTCAGTTGTTCACTCTTATTTTACATCATCAGAATGATGATGTAAATACATTAAGTGTCATCAGAAGGACACCTAAATACATTATTATGGAAACAATTATTTTTATCAAAAATATATTTATTTTTATCAAAATAATATTTTTTGCTAGATCACTTGTGCCATTTAGGAAGAATCTGAAAAAATATTAAGTCAATGTATTTACCACTACATGGACTCAATGGACTCAATGTATTTACCACTTCATGGACACTTCATGGACAATCACACTGAAGCAAAGAAAAAATTCGATCATTGGTAATTAACACATTATATGGCAAAACAGAACTTTTTAAAAATATGTGTAAAAAACATTCACTGCTGATTCTCAAGACATATTTCACATCATGACTGCTTTTTATTCATTTGAAACATTAGCAATGCACTTCATAGAGTAAATGTACATCATGTACAGTTAAATCTGTAGATCTCATGTCCCACAAATGTAAACCTTGATATTGGCCTCTCCTTTTGGTGCCATTTCATTCCAGTAATAAACAACAGTTTAGGGAGATATCAGGGAGGAAATTGTTGCCACTTAAAATAATTCTGTGCACTGCTTTTAGGAAATAAATATAAGATACCTTTAAAATGTATTTCTGAATATATATTTTTACCTGTTGCCACTGACTTAGATCATGGAATTAGAGCAGTGCACATTTCTAAATTAAATTTCAATTTGGCCTGAAATTAATGGGCATCTACTTAGGAGAACTATGGTCAGTATATCTGGTTCAAAGATGAGTAACCAAAAGCCTTCACTGAATATATTTATTGCTTAAGAGTGAGATCAATTAAATATAAGTTATCCACCATCTGAAAGCAAGTCTAGATTTTTTAAAATACAACATGACAAATATATTTGAAGGTAAACAGAGTAGGCCCTTACATGTGCAAAGGCTATGGGCTGAGACCTTCAAACACTGTAAATTTATGAATGCCACTAGAACACCAACTTTATTAGAAACAGTTCAGCTAGTCTTGCCCTGCTCCTGGATTTTTATTTGCTTGACTAAATATAGTCAAAGAATTATTGTCTTGCACCTCAATGTCCTGGAGTTTTTATGGTAGAATAAATACTACTTAATCTTAAAGCTTGCTGTGCTCCCAACAAATACACTCCCATCCACCCAGGGCTACCTGAAATCCTACCCGTGATTCTCATTCTTGGCTATGGATGTTCTGAAAGCCACCCCCTACCCCTCCGCTTTTTTTTGCATTAGGTCAGTTTCATCTTTTTTCAAGACATTTTCCTTACACTAATATTTCTCCTCTATGAATTTTTAGTTCTCAATGAAAATCCTTGTATAGCAATTTGGTCAGCTGATGCTGCCCCTTCTATTAACTCTGTATTTATGCAAAAAAGCCAAACTTCTCAAAGTTTGAAGTTTATCAACCTGCTCTTACTTGTAATAAAGATTAATTTGTAAACTGTTGACTTCATCTCACATTGCTTCTATTTACTGGTGCCTTGTAAAAAAATAAAAGCACATGTCCATATAGAATTCTAATCATTCTGTGCATATACTTGAGCTACAATCAACTGAAGTTGACCAAATTGTGATTAAATAAAATAAGAGTATTTAATAAGGTGTTTGTACTGATCAAAGCAGACTCCCTATTCAATTTTTCTTTTGTGGACACATTCTTCAAAGGTGTCATGGCATTCAGCAATCTGTCCCCTGAATAGTTTATAAGTTCAGTGTTCACTCTAAAATAAAAACTAAGACAAACAAAAAACCGCTTTGCTTTCTCTTTACTTCTGTCTTTAGCACTAAAACTTGATTTAGAGAATCAGGTAATTTTTTTTCAAAAGAACATATTTTTATCACTTCTTGACAATTTCTACCATACTTGATACCAGAGAAGAGAGACAAGGCCACTTTGAGATGCAGAGGATAGGTATCTGACTAGACTCACTCCTGCATATCAGTCTGTGAAGCATATATTATACAAGGAAAAACAAAGAATCATCTGAGAGTTGGGATGGTTCTATGATTGTTAAACAAAAATGTATATCAACGATTGGGGCATCCATTTTAACATGCTATAGGCTCATTGTTTCTACGTATTTTTGATATGACTAAGAAATTTTCTACCAACTACCCAATCCATGTGAAATGAAAAACATATATATATATATATATATGTCCTCATATATATATGAGGACAATTACCATGAGATTACAATGTGAAATAAAAATATCATCTTTGAGACAGGGAATAGTATCTGCTGACTAATGAAATTTTCTAATAAACACCATTTGAGTAGAGCAATTATCTAGATCAAGCAAAGTAGGGCTAGTGTGATCAAAATTGACTTTCAGGCGTCCACAATTATTTCTCTCTCCATTACATATTTATGCAAACAGTGTCTTAGCAAAAATACCTCCTTAAAGTTGTAAATAAAACACTAAATGTAGCACATCATACTGTAAAAGAGGCTTCAAAGAAATATGTAAGTCAGATATTTCTGAAGACACCATATTCACAAAGGTTTCTAGTAAGCAGAAAGCCTTCCATGGGGGCTTCAAAGCCCAGAGATTCTGATGAGTGTTTGTAGGAACCCCCTAGACATGGACCCTCTGAGGACCTTTTGGCCTTGTATCCTAATAATAGCCTCCATAATATGACCTTTAAGAGCCCATTAAAGGCCATGAGTCACAATAATAATTGACTTATGTAAACATTCCTCCTAAGCCAATGCTTGCATAGGCAGGTGGGAGGGGGATGGGAAGTGGTAATTATATTATTACTCTTTATTTTCAGTTCTCTCTTTTCCATATTTATTACATCTCAAAATGCAATCATTAAAGGATAAAACCTCAGATAGGAAGTAATAATTATAATAAAAACAATAGCTATCATTTATTTAATATGTAGTATACCTACAATGGCAAGCACCAAGTTCATAAGCACATTTAAACCCATCAACAACTCTTGGAACTCAGAGTAAAGAGTATCATTATAATAGGTGAAAAATCTGAGCCTTGAGCTCATGAAGAAGCTTGACAAAGTCACACAGGAACTCAACTCTTCCTGTTGTCAGAGTGAAAGTTCTGAAACACTATGCTTGCTTTTATTGCTACGATGGCCAGTTATTAAGCATGAAAACAAATACAACTCTACACAGAACTAAACAAAATATTCTTTTTCTCTCTTCCTGTTCTTGTTCCAGCTTTAAGATATATGTATGTATCTATCTGTCTATCTGTGTGTGTGTATGTGTGTGTCTGTGTGTGTAAAACCCTACTATAAGTATTTACTGATTTTTACTTTATTTATTTATATTCCAATGTAATTTAGCTGAATGTCCAGACTACTCTTTTTAAAAAAACAAAACCAAACTACAGGGTACAAACTTAAATCTCATGTTAATAACGCAACTTATTTGGCTATTTAAAAGAATAACATAAAATATTATTTTGAATAATAGCACAATAAGACATTATCATTTTGTATTATTTATGATGGCATTTAAAATATGGTAGTGCTATGTGACTATTGCCTATTGTGTCCATTGCACATAATTATTATAATGTGATTAGGTTTTTCCTTTAATGGTTGTTTATATCCTTAATTTTCCACACACTGTACAAATCTCATTTTTATAAGGTTAATTACAATTACTCTGTCTAGGAGACCATCATTCTTGTTATTTAGGATTTTTAATCAGATTATGATGGGCACTTCACATTATGGCTTTGAAATAACAGATGGTCCTGTATGTTTTCCACTGCCATATTTTGAGCCTTAAGCTTACAAGTAATACTTAAGAAATAATCAAATAATCAGATACCATACTCCAGATTAATTCAGCAACTATTATGTCACTCAATTAGTTTCTTCAGTTGTTTGTTACATGGAAAGCATATATTAAAATCATAGCTGGGTGTACTGAAAGGCAGTGGACCAAAACTTCAGTGAAAAGATATACCTTGGTATTATTTTATAAAAATAAATACCTTTAAGTGATATCGAAACAACTTTGTATACATACAAAAAAACAGACAACTTTCTTTGATTTCAGAATTGTAGAATGATTTCAATAGTACATTTACACTTTAGAATTTGTATCTTCACAGGAACAGATGGCCTCTTTTATAGGTTACTAAAATAGTCTTATAAATGGTTTCCTAACCTGTGAGCAATACCCTCTACATTAATTCCACATTATACAACCGGATTAATCTCCTAAAATAGATCCCCATTCATGTCACTTTTCTCCTGCTCAATATCCTCAATAGTTATTGATTTCCTTCCAGATGAAAGGCAGATTTCTCAACCTGGGATTCTAATGATGGCATGGCCACAACCCGTCTTTCTTGCTTTGTCTCTTATCACTTTCCTACCCAAATCTACACTGATCAATTTGCTGATTAGTTCCAATACTTCCATTTTCTTTACTTATGCTTATGTTGCTCCTTTACCTATGAGAGGTGAAGCTGGCTGGGCTTCTGGGTCAGGTGGGGACTTGGAGAACTTTTCTGTCTAGCTAAAGGATTGTAAACACACCAATCAGTGCTATGTGTCTAGCTAAAGGTTTGTAAATGCACCAATCAGCACTCTGTAAAAACGGACCAATCAGCACTCCGTAAAATGGACCAATCAGCAGGATGTGGGCGGGGCCAAATAAGGGAATAAAAGCTGGCTACCCAAGTCAGCAGTGGCAACGTGGTCCCTTTCTATGCTGTGGGAGGTTTGCTCTTTTGCTCTTCACAAGAAGTCTTGCTGCTGCTCACTCTTTGGGTCCACACTACCTTTATGAGCTGTAACACTCACTGCGAAGGTCTGTGGCTTCACTCATGAAGTCAGTGAGACCACGGACCCACAGGGAGGAACAAACAACTCTGGACGTGCCACCTTTAAGAGCTGTAATACTCACTGCAAAGGTCTGTGGCTTCACTCCTGAAGTCAAGAGAGACCATGAACCCACCAGAAGGAAGAAACTCCAGATACATCTGAACATTGGAAGGAGCAAACCCTGGACACACCATCCTTGAAGAACTGTAACACTGATGATGAGGGTCCACGGCTTCATTCTTGAAGTCAGCGAGACTAGGAATCCACCGGAAGGAACCAATTCCGGACACACCTACTTGCAGGATTGAAAACCCTTTGAACGCTTACTTTCATGTTGAGTTAAATAGATTATATAGCTTATGCAAGAGGTCAGCCAAAGGGCCAAACAGTAAATGTTTTAAGTTTTGCAGGCTACATACTCCATGTCACTACCATCCCACTCTGTTGAAGTGTAAAAGTAGCTACAGACAGTACCTAAATGGATGTGGCTGCTGCTCTTCTAATAAAAGTTGACATAGGGGCACTGAAATTTGAATTTCACATAATTTTCTTATCACAAAATAGTATTTTTATTTTCCTTAATCATTTAAAAATGCAAAAATCATTTTTAGCTCACAGGCCATTATAAGAACAAGCAGTGGGTCATAGTTGGCCTACACGTTCTGCTTTACTGACCTCTGGTCAATACAATGGAATACCATGCAGCCATGAAAGATGAGGAGGTAGACCTGTGTGAACTAAGATGAATTACATTATTATGTATTAAAGCAAGGAGGAGAACATTATTATGACATTGTAACTTTGGGAATAATAACTTTTAAGTTTTTTTTTTAAACATATTGTTAACCTTCTTTTAGGAAGCTAAATAAAATCCTGTGAATGATGGGACTGTACATTGGGGAGAGAAAATTTTACTTTTGTAATATTCCTGTGTGACCAGTTGAATTTTCCAGGTCATGTATTATTTTTGTTATAAGTATTATTTAAAACATTAAGAGAATACATGTGTGAGGTAAGATGATGGATCATTTTTAGTTTTTGTCTTTATCATTTTCTACAACAGAAACCTGTTAATAGTATTTTTTTGCGTGTAGTTTTTTTTTTTTTTTTTTTTTTTTTTTGAGATGGAGTCTCGCTCTGTCATCCAGGCTGGAGTGTAGTGGCATGATCTTGGCTCACTGCAAGCTCCGCCTCCCAGGTTCATGCCATTCACCTGCCTCAGCCTCCCAAGTAGCTGGCACTACAGGCACCCGCCACCATGCCTGGCTAATTTTTTGTATATTTAGTAGAGATGGGATTTCACCATGTTAGCAAGGTTGGCCTCGGTCTCCTGACCTGGTGATCTGCCTGCTTCAGCCTCCCAAAGTGCTGGGATTACAGGTGTGAGCCACCGCACCCGGCCAATAGAGTTTTTAAACTAGCAATTCTTCAAGGCCAAGAGGAAAAGACATTTTCCCCTCTTTCATTCCAAACTGTTGTGCTCCTTCTCTTCTTTAATCTCCCCCTCAATATAGAATTGATGAAAGCCTCTTATCAATTCCTTTTGGAAGAAGTTAATTTTTCCTACCTTAACACACATATTTGCATATGTTATACTCTTGTGGCCACATTAAGATAATAGGCTGCCATATTTCCTCTAGGGTACACACTGTTGCATACTCTTCCCTTCTACTCAGAAAACCATACTGGAATGCCTCTGGAAACCTTGAATCCATTCTAATTCTCAAAATATAAATGTTTTGGGCTAAATACTTAAAGTATTCAACAGAGAAAAAGCAGGCCACATGCAAAGAATTAGCAATCAGAATGTCATTGCACTTCTCAACACCCACATTGAGAGCTAGATCAAAATGAATCAAAGCCTTCAACATTCTGACCAAACTGGAGTTTTAAAGCCACTTCCACTATCAATCAAGGGTGAAAGTAGAATAAAGACATTGCCAGACATGCAAAGCCTCAGAAATTTTCCTAGGAAGCTACTGGAGGAAGTGATCCACGAAAATGGGGTAGTAAAGCAAGAAAGACATGGGATGCAGGAAATAGAGGATCAGAGCTGGCAACGAGAATTCTCAAGATGAGAGTGCAAGGAAATCCAAGCATAATGGCATACCAGGCATAGAAGGCAATGAGAGCATGATGTGGCAGAAAAGCCTTTTTCAAAAACATCCAATTGATGAAATATCTGACATACCTGTACATCTTTAGAAGAGAGTTACATGAGTGGGGGAATTTGTTGTTTAATCATTTATAAGTATATAGAAAATGTAGCAAGCAAACAAATCCAAACATGACAATTATTAACCCAAAGGAAAAGAACTCATGAGAACCGAATGTGCCCATCTATTTCAAATTTTACATTTAATGACCTTGGTAACCTGAAATTGGACAAAGCAGGAGTATTTATGCCATGGGACTCAGCACACTGTACCAATCGGGACTTATACAATTATTTTCTTTTCAGAGAACCAGTTTACTAGCACACCCCAGGCACTAAAATCTGAGTTGAGTTTATATAGTAACTACTGAATGTTGATCTAATCAAAGTTATAATATAACCTTATTGGGAAGAGGGGTGGGGATGATAAGGGATACATATGTGGTAGGGTCAAGGAAGTAAGAGAAGTTAAATCCTAAACTTCTTACATGGTGGGAATTCAACAGGTAATGTCTAAAATAGAAATTTTTAAAAATTGAATAATTTAGAGGAAAAAACAGCCAAAACCAACAAAAAAAGTGGGAGAGAGAGAGAGAGAGATTCCATTACTCTTTCAGAAGAAATAACTTTCTCTGACGCTTCCAGCAAACCTCTCCTTGTGTGTCATTGATCATAAATGGGTCATCATCTGTCCATTTCTAAACTAATTACTGCAAAGGTGATTACCGTTAGACCAGCCGGCCCCTCCTTTGGAGTGGAGGTTGGGGCAGCTTCCCATGAGGCACTTTTTCTGTATGGAAGCAAAGTAGTTACCTGAACAAATTTGAAGTTCTATTAGGGAGACCTGGGTCATGGAAACTGGTTAAGTAAGGTACAGTGCAATGTTCATTACAGATGGACAATAGGAATGCCACTCCAGGATATTTTCATATCATGCAGTCTTGTTTCCAGGTCAACTCTGTATTTTTATTATTGATTGTGATTTTTGGAAACAGATCTGCAAAATAAGTCATTAGGATGTTAATATATTACGATGTGCCTTCCGTGATTATTGGCTGATTCACTGCCATCTGGTCAGGCAAGGGATACATTATACAAAGCAAGAAAAGAGAAGAATTAGATGAAGGAATAAAAATATTATATTAAATGAGACATATAAATTTAAAAATAGACTCCGAGTAGTTATACCAATTTTGGGGAGGGATGGTCCTAAAAAGTCTGTTGTTTTATTCATTTATAGTGTGATAAATAATGCTTTTCTGTAAGGATATAGATCTTTAATCACTATTTAAATCATTTTATTTCCCAGAATCCTCGACCCTTCTGCAACAATCATGTGGGTTTTATGGTCTCATAGGCCAAACTACTACCTTATAAACATTAGCCTTTTCTCAATTCCTTTTCCAATCTTTATTATTTAGTGTCTGGACCAATATCACTTTATCTAGTGAGAATTTAAAACAAAGATAACTCCTGCTTGCTTAAAACTACCTTTAGAATGCCAAACCCTTAAAAACATTAAATTAAAAATATAAACTCCATGCACTTGAAGAATCCAAGAGCTAAATTATTATTATCCTAAATTATTATTGTCCTGATTATTTCCTCTAAATCATTTAAGTTCTTAAATTTTCTATTGTAGACATTCTCTCTTTTCTCTCACTACGGGAGAAGTGTACTGTTAAGGAATTAGCACCCTCTCTCTTCTGCACCCACCACACATGTACTCCCTTTCGTCTCCCCACACCATTCTCCCAATACAGTTATACTATAATTTTGATTAGATAAATATTCAGTATTTACATTAATGTGACATATAAACTCAATTTAGAGCTGAGTGATGTGATATATATAGCAAAGTTTAGAAAAGAACTACAGATATTCTTGTGTTAGAGTATGAGTAGAACTGGTATTCCATTTCCATAGGCTCATCTCTCCCTGCCTGAAGGATTTTTACCTTTCTTAAGCTGTGTAATTCGTTAAAAAGTTTCCTTTGCCTTTTAATAAAAATTAAAGCTTTGCATGCCTTTTGGCTTTGTTTGCTACCTGCTTTTCCTAAGTTCCTGATGGGGCCTCCCATGTTTCCACCTGCCCTCACATGTGTAAATAGCTTGTTTTTCATTTATTATTTGATAGATAAGGTCTGAAAGTTTTCCGTTGGCTTGCTTTTTCACACACTGGATACAATTGTGTGTTATGTTTCTCTATGTTGGAAGTGGCCAAATATGATCCTGCTTTGAGCTTGACAGAATCCATGTAAAACATGCTCAGGCCTTGTTATTTTGTTCTTTTCCTGTGTAGATCTTGTGGCCACTTTACAAGCACTTTCAAAATGCTGCTTGTCTAAACAAGGAATTAAATGCAATTAAGTTAGAGTCCCATGTAAGGCTAAGTCTAATATGACTATAGCCATGCAGGTGAGCATTGTGTTGGGTAAAAAAACAGAAACACTGTGATTAGGGCTTCAAGAAAACAGTTCATTAGACCTGCGGAAGCCACATCAGGGTAATTCTACCACAAATAATAATCATACATATCCAGGGAATGTACAAGGGATACAACCACTTAGTATTTACTGTATAAGCAGCTCCTAAACTACAAATACTAATATACTGCAAAGAGTCCATATTCCTAATGTAAAAGACAAAGAATAAAAGACTTTTTTTCCTCTCTACCTGTATCAATCCAAGGCTGGTTTATAATACTCCAAATTACCTACCATAACTGCCTTTTGCTATATTTAATTACTTATAATCTCCTAAGGCTGTTATGAGATAATAGATGTGTAAATGCTTTGGAAAGTAGAAAGTGCTCAACAAATGTTATGTGTTATTAGTAATTTAACAAGTTTTCCTAATAAAAAGAGCATGTATACCACAGAACTGGCAACTAGAAGATTCTTTTTTATTTTTTATTTTATTTTGCATTTTGGAACTTCATCTAGCCTGCATAAACAGAAACAAATTATCACTTTTCTTTGTCTCCATACCAGTCAGAACCATAAAAACTCACCTATCCATGTAATTCATCTGCTAATATTCTGGTTTTGTATCCTGAGTTAAAATGTGAGATCATTCTCCCCCAATTTAATTTTTTTGACAGTGAATATTTATACTAAATTTAAATTAAGTGTAAAAGAGCAGATTGATAAGAACACCAAAAACCTTGTAGATCAACCAATAACACCAGCTGTCCAAATTATTCTACAGCATTGCAAAGGTTCCTCTAAACTGCATATTTATTGCTGGATACATTCCATCCATATGACGTACAAATTTGAGATTTATACTTTTAAACATAATAAGATGGAGTTCTGCCATGCCTACTGGGTGATAAGTAAATGCATACACAACCAATTTGGTTTAAATCTCAGTCCATAATATTTTTGCATTAATCTTAGGCCATATGACTTTTTTTAAGATCAAATACTTATAATTGTAGAATGTACAATTTCTTTCCTATATACTTTCTACTTAAGGTTTCATAAAACTTCAAGGGGCCTCAATATCCTGAGAAATGTGACATTTTCACTTCCGTTTTATGCACTTATAGACTCCTGATAAAACAAAGGCAGTTATTTACACTGTGGCTCTAGGTAATGCTTGATGGCCACAATGAGTCAATATTTAAAATGTATCTTTTACTATCCTTTGTATAGCCAAATATTTTGTAAATAAATAAGTTATTAATTACTGAAACATGCAAGTAGCCTCACAATGTGTACATTGATAACACTTTGAATAAGGGAAATCTCATTAATTCAAATAAAATGGAAAATACTGGGCAGAATTGGTAAACAAAAATCAATTAAATAATACTTTAAACAAATTTAATTTTATTTCTTTCAGATGCACACAGTAGCTGAATTAGGCTAGAAAAAAGTTGCATGATTTTTGCTGTCATCAATAGACAAGACTGTTTAAATAGTAAATATATTTTCGCTATGTAAACGAGTATTTCTCAAGTGCTGAGAGGTAATCTGTTCGCTTGTTCTTTAAAACAACTCTACATAATCTCTCTTTATATTACCTAAGAAGAAAGAATAAGGAAGGTAAATGTTAACCCCAATGCTGAATGGTCCCTAGTTCCAATCCTAAGAGTTTTAAGAGTTAACATTAGTGAGGTTTTACTGTCCTAATAGCCCAGTGAGACATTATTAGTATTATTGCTTGAGAACATACGTTTTTTTCTTGATTTTTTTCAAGGCTAAGCCTGTCTAATTGTCAGTGACTCTTAGGAATTTAGATGAAGTATGGTGTTTATCAATACACCAGGACCTTACTATTCACAGATTTTCAGTGCTATCCTTTATTTGTAAGTTTAAAACATACCCTTTCATGGAATTTGCTCATCAGTAATATTTGCTAAGCTGCTGTTTTTTCTGACTGTAGCTTGCCTTCAGCCTGTTTTTATTTCTACAAAGTGGTCTACAAAGTGGGATGCTCAGAATACAAGGTGTAAATAATATAATCCTTTTTAGAAGGAAAATATTAGAATTGCTCTTTATGTACAGTTTTTTCTAATCCTTTAAGTTTTTCTCTCTTTGTATATGGTTTTAATGTTAAATGTTACATATTTGCATGGTGCTATATCTTTATAATTTATAAATATGTAATTTGAAGTTCATTGAGGGTAACTGTTTAAGTATTTTACGTAGACGTTTAAGGATGACTGATCTAAGAGTTCTTTCAGATATTCAAACTTTCCCATTAATTCACTTTCTTATTTGTCTTTTTTTATGTTATTTTCTTCCCCAAAATACAGTAAAACATTCACTGCTCAGGTACACAGATATCATTTGCCATTCTTTATTGGCCTAATATGCTGCTTACTTTAGCGAAAAAAATTGATTGTTAAATTTTTGTTTATGATAATAAAGTGTCATGATCTCTTTATGGCCTAAACAGTTTTTTCTTTTTTTTAATCTTTTGTTGACACGGCATTGACTAATCTTCTAATCCGTGACTTGAAGTTCATTTTTCAGGTTGTAAACCAGATTTTAATTTCACCTCTGAATGCCGTATGACCTGGTGGAAGCTGAAAGGCTATTATGATTTGTTCCTTTTATTGAGTCAGCTAGTCTCCGAGTCTTCCACCCAGTCTCCTGCAATGAATATGCACTGTTAATATAGCTGTAGACAATATTTGGTGTATATTATGGTTATTGTTGTTCCTGTTGATGTCATTTTTATTGCTATAGACTTTTGACTTATAATAATAATCACAAAATGAACAGAAGCCAGAGCTGTGTAACTAGAGACTTTTTCTTTTTAACAGCTGTTGTAAACTCCGGTGTGTAATGTGTAAGGCTCAATCCTTTTCCCAAAATACATGATAAAGCTTGCTAGAGACACAGTTAGGCTTAAGGAAAGTTTTCCTCCATTTGTGGTTTATAATGTAATAACATTGTGTTTGTTGAAGGTGGGTAGGAGTAGATGTGTTTATGAGCCTGCTGTGAAGTGTTGGAACTTAGTCTTTTTACCACCGTATGATCTGTTATAGCCTGGCACACAGTAGGCACTCAATAAATAGTTAATGAATAAAGAATGAACAATAAATGAAAATAATTTTAACAAAATTTCATAATAAAACATTTCTAATGCTCTTTTGTATCATTCAATATTATACACTTTGAGTATTATTGAATCATGTGTGCTGAACTGCATGCTGGGAATAGAGTATGTCCATGTTGGATGCTGCGTAAGACAAGCAGTAATTTGCATATAGTAATATATGTTCTAGGAAGGATTTATTAAAACACAACTGATATAAAGGGGCTAGATAAAAATATAATTATAGCAAATTGATATAGAAGAGCTAAACAAATAAAATAAACATACTATAAAGGTACATTCAAAATTCAGGTTTGCAATTACTCAAATGTTGACTAATTGCCTAATATGTATTGAATTGTGCCAAAGATTATGCCATTGACCCAGTATCATGAAGACAAGGTAATTGTATTTCTAGTAATGGTAATGACCGACTTATATTGCTTTGATCTGCTTCCCTCTGAGACCAACCAATGGCATATCCTTGTAGATATCTTAATAGAATTAACTTTACTCTCTGCTATACCAAAACACACAATACAGCTAATTTTTGTCTCCAAAGACCAAAATGATCCTCTGGCTTCACTGGTGCTATTCTTTAATCAATTGAACTGATCAGCTTTAGGCTCCATATCTGAACCAATAAAACATGGATTATTTTAAAAATGGGAACTATAAGTTTATGACTTGCATAACTTTCTCCTCTTTTACATCCTGAAATCATCATAATCATGCTTATCTTGATACAAGTAATTGAAGGTCAAGACTGTTACTGGAAGTTTTAAGAAGTTACATCATCACCATTTACTCATACCTTTACCCCTTCTTTCTGGCATTTTAATTATTATAAATAAAGTTTACTGGGCTTATTTAGATTGGTGGGTTTTTATTATTTTTCACTGGGGGCAGGACCCTGACAAGAAGCCTAAATTTCTGGGCATTATCTTTTGAGAAATTACATGGAGAAGAAAAACTGAGGACTAAAACATGACTGCTTATCAAAGTTGGGTATTTCTGGTGCTATTATTATTATTATTACTGTTTCTTTGTAGAAGCTCTGTGAGGTTTTATTATTGTTGTTGTTGCTATTGCAGAGTTTAGCCACTTTAGGACCAAAAGTGAGGGTTAGCTCAACCTTGATCTAAAATGGAGTCTATTTAAAGAGGCACATCTTTACCGTAAATTAGATGGATAGTACCTTTGGGAATTTCTGCATCTTACAACTGATAATTTATAATAGATTTTGATAAGGTTAACTGCTTTGTTCTAATACTAACTTTATATACAAAAACTGTATGTAGAGTGGAGAACAGAAATGAAATATCTTGAGAATGACTTTTCTTAGAGAAACTTTATCATATCTGAGCAATCAAAAATTGGTGTCAGAATAATGGCTTTAAAACAAAAATTTTCTGAATATGAAGTTCAATGATTACTTTGATATTTTCAGTCATATATATTACCTAAGTTGTTTTTATTTTACTAGGTTGCATACTACAGAGCTCAGAGACTATATTAAAGTCCTTATACCAATATATAAACACTAACTTTTAAAAGTAAAAGGCAAACTTTATAAAAACTTAATTTGACTCTCTTCTGAAGCTCACTTTCTAATTTTCTAAAGTAGAATATTTCAGTTAACTTTTTATAAAGTAAAACAAAAAATAAAATTTAAAATCCTCCTTTTGTATTGCATAAAGTCATATTTAGAATATAAAAGGATTGAACCACATAAATGTAAACATGGGTTTAATATTTTTTTAGCAAACAAAATCTAGATAACTTAAATTGGTAGTTATTTTCATAGGGTCAAGTATTAAATATATTTATTTGAAAACTGCTTATAATATTACTTTGGATGAATGAAGCAATAAGCACACAAATAAAAATAGAATTAGATTCTTAGTGAGAATCTATTCTTAGAGGAAATGGGTATTTTCCCAGGATTTTTAGATGTTTATAATTTGGATGTCACCCAGTATTCATCCCCTTCCTATCCCTGGAACATCAGTCATTTTCCACATGGCACCTGGACCTGAAACGATGCTTCGAATTAATATATGTTAAAAATAAAAATTTAAAATTAAAAAAAGCTACCCAAATGCTTTTTACTTTGTAATACAAGAGACAGAAAGAGAAAGATCCTTATGTATGATTTTTCTGTCTATAGGATTTTTCTTAGTAATCTGACAGCCCTGCCAGAAAGCAATTAAAACCATCATATTCATTGTAACTGGTGAATTGCTCTTTTTGGTGATGTAGCTATGTGGCTTCTTACCCCTGTCTCTGATGATGATTGTGATTTAATTTTTCCAAAGATGCTATTGTTTAGTAGTAAGCCTAAATCATTTAAAAAATAAATTATATACTTTTATTTTCCAGTTTTAATGAAACATTTTGGCAAGCAGAATTATTTATACCCATTATCTATGCTCCATTTTTTTAAGATCATTAATAATTTTTTCCACATGGGCTTGCTCCTTTTATTTACTGGTTTAAAGAATTAACCTATGCAATAAGATTCCATCTGCCCTGATATGTAAAGCTCTTATACTTAATTTTTATATTCCTATTAAAAAGAAAAGGATGAGCATATTAAAATATGTTCACACTTCTTATTGAATCCATGGTCTTCTGAGTTGAATCTTAGGGAAATGATCTTACAATGCTAAGATCTTACAGATGAACTCTTAATAAAAATGTTGTGTTTAGTGAAGTCATTTTTGATCATATAGATGTTTAATATATTTAATGCTTTCCCTCTGAAATTAGTAAAGTTAGCAATGCCTTTATAGATAATGATTAAACTGCTATTAAAAATAACGTATATGCTTTTAGAATATGACAAGTGTTAACACCAAAAGGAATCATTGACATTTATTGAGTGCTTGCCATTTGGCAATTTCTTTTATATAGATTATTTTACTTATTTTTCACAGGATTTCTTCAAAATTAATGTTAGCACCCCTGTCTTTACTTATGAGAAAACTGATAAGCAGAGAGGTTATATAATTTTTCTCAAATCACACAGCCAGGAAGCAGAAGGGCCAATATTCAAATCTTGTATTGTTTTAATACATGGCTCATGTTCTTTCCATTCTACCACACTACCCCTGGATAGATTTGATTTTAGAAATCATTTAGTTCGGGCCAGGTACAGTGGCCTGTAAACTTAGCACTCTAGGAGGCCAAGGCAGGCGGATCCCTTGAGCCCAGGAGTTCGAAGCCAGCTTAGGCAACATGGTGAAACCCCATCTCTATAAAAAGTACAAAAATTAGCTGGGCGTAGTGGCATGTGCCTATAGTCCCAGCTACTCAGGAGGCTGAGGTGAGAGGATCACTTGAGTCCGGGAAGTTAAGGCTGCAGTGAGCCGAGATTGAGCCACTGCATTCCAGCCTAGGGCACAGAGTGAGACCCTGTCTCAGAAAAAAAAAAAAAAAGGAAAAAAATAATCTAGTTTGAACCTTTCACTTTTTTACATGAAACTGAGGCGTAGAGCACTATTATGACTTACCCAGGGGCTGGGACTCTGAGATCATTTTCTACTTTGCTGCCATTGGATAACTTGAATCAAACTTCAAGGACTGAATAATTGAATGAATTAATGAACAAAGGACAATGACGGGAGGCATACAATTGACAGATCCCTAAAACAACAGTTAGGAAATTGGGCTCTAGGCTTGTTCTGTCTTTTTGGACCCATGTGGCCTTGAACAAGTTGCTTAACTCTTTCTGATTCAGTTTCTCCATTTCTATAATGGGAGTCATAGTGAATTTCCTGCCCTAGAGAGTTTGTTGCAAAAATCAAATGAAGTAATATACTTTAAAATTACTTTGTAAATTGCAGAAAATTTTATAATGTAAATCATTTAAAATCCATATGCATTTAAAAGTACATAGAGTTCAAAGCACACATACTAGACAGTAAACTTTACAATGCAAGTCATTCAGGGAAATGATATGTGACACACCAATTAGTCTTCACTGGACTGAAAAACTGTGGCTAACTTCTGCACAAGTCAAATCAAATTTGGTTACTAGACGACAGAAGGTAATGAAAGGACACTCTCTGGGTGGCTCAGGGCATCTCCAGAAGTTAAAATATCAGCCCTTGTTTGACAGTGCTTCTTTTTGTCTAATACTATGAGGTTAAAGTTCTAGTTTGAGGAGGGCAATATGGGTTCCCCAGGCTCATGTCAGTTTCTGTGCGTTTGTGTAAACAGAAGGAGAATGTAAAAACTTCTTAGCAGTGCATCTAATGATTTTTAATGTAGATCTTCCAAAGAACTACATTACAAACTAATGTAATGTAGTTTATCTACTTTCTTTGGTTTTCCCACATAGAATCTTCTAAAATTCTAAAAAGAGGGGACAATGGAAGACACAGATATAGGGCGGGAAAAGTTAGGTAATTTGACCAAGAACAGCAAGTAGGACAGTTAAAGACTAACATTTAGGGAAGGATGAACAATTAAGGACTAACAAATAACCTATTAACTTTCAGTTCAATGAATAATACACTAAAATTTCCTTCAAGGAACATGGAGAACTAGGAAGATAATGTTTTATGCAGTCCCCTGAAAATTACACTTTGGGCTGCCTTAGAATACTCTTATTTCAAAGGTTTACATGTGAATTTATCTCATTTTTCTCTTCAAGGCAATCCTAGGAAGCAATTAAGGCAGGTTGCACCATTATAATGCCAGGACACTGGGACTCACAGAGGTTGTGCTTTCTGCCTAATATTGTTGAGGCAGCAGACATTCTATCTGGGGATTTTGACTCCTAACCACCATTCCATGCGGCTTCTTTAAGAAGAGAATTTAAAGCTGACCTTCGCATCTTTGACATCATGGTCCATATTGATAAGCATAGTAACTTCTTTGTGCAAAGAAAGCTGAAGATAAAATATTTAAAAAAATAAAAACTAAATCAAAATGGTTTGAATCAGTCATTTAAAAAAAAATCTCAGATTCAAGCCACAGCCCCTTTTATTTCCAATGGAAAGTTTTAGTTTAAAGGGGAAAATTTGCAGGAAAAAGCCTAATTCTTCCCAGTTCAGATTTCAAACAGTCTCTCTTCTAACCTAGTGTATCTTTATGTCCCCTCTTGTCTAGCAGGATTGTAGGGAGTGCTGTTTTTGAAGTTCCATCAATCTATTAAACATTAGACAGAAGGTTTTAGGAAACAGGCCATGTGTATTGTGACGTACAGTCCTGGAAAGAAAAATGATCAATCTGTGTATTTGCCTTTTAACTAGTTGTAGACAAGTTGGCCACATCCTTGGCACATTAATGAATTCTGTCATGTCTCATCTCCACTGCTCTCTTATTATATGAATTCAGTTCTCTGTTTGGCAATAAAAATAAAGTCGCTGATTTAAGTTTCTACTTTCAAGCTAGGACTCATGGTCCTTAATAATCAAGAGAGTGGATCCATACGGAGAACAAAAAGTTTTGTAATGTGATTTGTAATGTGTAACTTGAACTAGATATTTAAAGGGAATTTTCTGTAAGATTATTCACAGAGACATATTCCTGCAAATGTTTTCTTTTAGATAGCATGTGATCCTACACCTTTATGAAACTGCTTTTTACTTCTTCTAAAAAAAAAGTATTCCAGACATATGCAGGAATTTAGAATGTTATTGAAAATATAGAGGCTTTCACATTTATTCACAGATAGATTTAAATTACAGTTATTAAAAACTTGATCAATACCAAAACATGTGAGTTGGGCATTTGATTTTTCCCAATTTACGGAGAAGTGATTGCAAATACAGCTTACAAGGCCCAACTATATTTTCCCCATAGTGTCTCTATTGAAGAGGCCTTTCTAGAAAATAGGGCTACTTTCCTTAGCATCTGGTCTCTTTTATCTGGCACATTGATTCCTGGCTCCTTTTTATCTAGGACAGCCTATTTATAAATCAAATATAACCACTTAGATCTCTCAACTAGTAGCCCCCCTCCTGTATTTAAATTAGTCTTTAGGGTATGTTCAAGTTTTTCCTAATGACGTATGTTAAGAATTTCAAGGTCTTTTTGATTCATTGGATAATGTCAAAAGAATAAAGAGTGAACAGATCCTGAAAGGATAAAAATTTATCGACTCTAGACATTATCTTGAAGTGGTAAATATGTCTATACTCTGAAATATATGTCTTAATTTGAACAAAATATTTTTCTGTATTAAACAAAATGTTCTGTTTTTCTCATTTGGGACTCTGACTTTATTACATTACTATAAACAATTAGTAAGAAGAGTCCATCAATAATCCATTTGACGACTTCAGATTTATTTTCCTGTACTATGAGTGGCAAAGATTGTTTTCTTAATGGCTTTGTTTCCATTGTCATTTTCTCAGTCTGGGACATTTTTTATTAATTCATTGGTTTAAGAGCTATTTATTGGAATGCTACTATCTGTCATATAAATACTGTCCTTGTTACAGCAGAAAAAGATCTTTCCCTCATGAAGTAGGTGTTCTAGTAGAAGGGAGAGACAATAAAAAAACAAGCAGTTAAAATGTACTCTTTTATTGATTCCAAGATGCACATTTTTTTCTACCTGAAATTTATCAGAAAGCAATATACATTTTATAACTGATGACATCTGATAAACACTGGTGACCTGGGGACAATGGTGATATGGATGTCACTGACTGCTCATGAATGAACAGAAGCAGCAGCATCAAAAATTGCAGAATTAGTGTCAGTGACCACAAAGAAATTGTACGCAATAGTGGAATGGTCTTTTAACTCTTAGAAATCAAAAAGATCTGAGGAGGAGCTGAAAGAGGTGGGGAATCATGTTTAGCCCTGTCCTCAAAGGGGAGCTTTGAGCCTATGCTTCTCCTAGCAACATGTTTAGTGAAAGTTCTCATCCAATAGGAGAACATTTTCCCCTTTAAGATTATTCTATAGCAGTGAGAGGAAAAAATCAATTAATCAAGGCTACAGTAACCAAAACAGCATGGTACTGGTACCAAAACAGAGACATAGATCAATGGAACAGAACAGAGCCCTCAGAAATAATGCCGCATATCTGCAACTATCTGATCTTTGACAAACCTGAGAAAAACAAGCAATGGGGAAAGGATTCCCTATTTAATAAATGGTGCTGGGAAAACTGGCTAGCCATATGTAGAAAGCTGAAATTGGATCCCTTCCTTACGCCTTATACAAAAATCAATTCAAGATGGATTAAAGACTTAAATGTTAGACCTAAAGCCATAAAAACCCTAGAAGAAAACCTAGGCATTACCATTCAGGACATAGGCATGGGCAAGGATTTCATGTCTAAAACACCAAAAGCAATGGCAACAAAAGCCAAAATTGACAAATGGGATCTAATTAAACTCAAGAGCTTCTGCACAGCAAAAGAAACTACCATCAGAGTGAACAGGCAACCTACAAAATGGGAGAAAATTTTCGCAACCTACTCATCTGACAAAGGGCTAATATCCAGAATCTACAATGAACTCCAACAAATTTACAAGAAAAAAACAAACAACCCCATCAAAAAGTGGGCAAAGGATATGAACAGACACTTCTCAAAAGAAGACATTTATGAAGCCAAAAGACACATGAAAAAATGCTCATCATCACTGGCCATCAGAGAAATGCAAATCAAAACCACAATGAGATACCATCTCACACCAGTTAAAATGGCAATCATTAAAAAGTCAGGAAACAACAGGTGCTGGAGAGGATGTGGAGAAATAGGAACACTTTGACACTGTTGGTGGGACTGTAAACTAGTTCAACCATTGTGGAAGTCAGTGTGGCGATTCCTCAGGGATCTAGAACTAGAAATACCATTTGACCCAGCCATCCCATTACTGGGTATATACCCAAAGGACTATAAATCATGCTGCTATAAAGACACATGCACACGTATGTTTATTGTGGCACTATTCACAATAGCAAAGACTTGGAACCAACCCAAATGTCCAACAATGATAGACTGGATTAAGAAAATGTGGCACATATACACCATGGAATACTATGCAGCCATAAAAAACAATGAGTTCATGTCCTTTATAGGGACATGGATGAAATTGGAAATCATCATTCTCAGTAAACTATTGCAAGGATGAAAAACCAAACACCGCATGTTCTCACTCATAGATGGAAATTGAACAATGAGAACACATGGACACAGGAAGGGGAACATCACACTCTGGGGACAGTTGTGGGGTGGGAGGAGGGGGAAGGGATAGCATTAGGAGATATACCTAATGCTAAATGATGAGTTAATGGGTGCAGCACACCAGCATGGCCCATGTATACGTATGTAACTAACCTGCACATTGTGCACATGTACCCTAAAACTTAAAGTATGATAAAAAAATTTAAAAAAAAAACATTTTCATACATTATCCTATCATTCCTTTGGGCTAACAATGCAAAGCAGGGATCCTTAGGTCCTCACACTTCAAAATTACTCCACGATACAGGTATTTCTCAAAGGGAAATTTATGTTTTCGAAACATATACAACAATATTTTTACTGGGACTATACCAGAGCATTTAGACAAAAATTATAATTTAGTAAAAAGTATAAAAACAAAATCTTCTTGTTGTATACATAAGAAACTTTCCCAAAAGATTCGACTTGTTTCCCATCTCTCTTTGCTTTGGCTTGCAGATTATTCTAAAACTTTGCAAGTTAAATTATATCATCAGATGTTGGAGGACAAACCTACTTCCCTGCACCAATTTGCAGGCAATGCAATTGCTTACGTGTCTATACAGTTCTTGTGGCACTCAAAAGTAATCTAACTAAAATCATATTTTCACATGCACTGACTTAAGACAATATATATACTTTATTTCTAAGTGAAGCCCCAAGTTATTTTTTTCCTATATGTCTTTATGATGAGGTGCTTAACATGTTACCTTTTTCTTTTGGAAAATTCTCTTTTAAACTCTTTGGAGGACTGCAGCAGCAAGCAAGCTTTCTTCCCAGAGAAAACAAACTTTGCTACTCAAGTCACTGATGATGGCTTATTTATTTCAGTCCTGGTGTGTAATCTTATTGGCACTTAAATAATGATCCTGTCTTTGAATGTATAGTTTTCAAGTCTTTATTTTATGCATTAAACTCACAGCTGTTGTTTTATCCTTGACATTACCATTGATTTGGTAAGGAGAACTTTCAGTATTTTTTTAAATAAAACAAACAAAATTCCACTTTCAGTAAGTTCTGTAAGTTGTCTCAACTGCCCACCATGACATTATCAAATGACAAAACCCAGAACCTCCTAGAAAGCAGAACTTACCTTATAAAAGTATAAAACAAAACAACACACACGCGCGCACACACACACACAAGCCTTAGTAATCACTTAAATGAACGTAGTATAGAACCAGGGTTATGCATTCCTTGACCTTTCATTATATTGTCAACCTTTGCATAAATGCCCTTGATAATAAAAGACAGTAATAAGGAGATAAATATGCATTAGCAAGTTTTAAGAGCTTACTCACCTGGTTCTTGGACCAAGTATGCTTTCATGAGAAAAGTGAATAGATATCCTAAAAATCTGGCCTCCACCATAGAATGAGATCATCATCACTGAGGAAATCTGACCAGCTGAAGGGGCCCAATTAAGTAATTTTTAGCAAAAACCCATGTTGACTCAACTTTTCTATCCTGATTCGGTTTTCATAAGTCTAAAGACTGAACATAAATCTCTCAGTCTGTAAAACTCCTCTTTTAAATATTTTGTTTATTATGTGATAATGCAGGCCATTCTTTTTGTTTCTTACATTCTTGAGGGGGCCACATGGTGTGTGAAAAAAGTATGAATTTCAGAATCCGTAAGACCTGACTTCAAATTCTGGCTACATTATTTACCAGTTATGTGACCCTTAAAAAATAACTTATTCCCTTGGTTTCTATACTGTAAAATGGGATTAATGATGAGAATCAATAATAGTATGCATCCCAAAGGAAGTACTAAATAAATGGTTTTTTGTTTTTTTTTTACCTTTTCCTCTCAGTTTTTTTCCTAATTGGATATAATGTTTGAACATCATAATCCCTATGAAAAATCAATTTTCCTCCCATCAATTGAAATAATTTGAGTAATGGAAACTTGTGCAATATAAATTTAACAGAAAATTATGACATAAGAGGAGTAAAATAAAATAAGCACATTTCAATTAAAGGAAAAAGAATTTGCAAGGACTATCAAAACTGTAGCTTTGTATCAGTGCCCCGTCTTCTGACAGCAAGCAGCCCCTCAATAAATTTTTCTCCAAATCCTATTTAAATACTTCTGAAGACATAGAGAAGGTAAAGTTATATCACTAACAAAAATGAAGACTTATGGATATGCTCTTAAAATAACTTTGCAGGGATTCCCATTAACCTGAAGACAACAATGCTGAACTGAGGAAAGCCCAGTACTTATAAGCTTTTCATCACAGTGTAGTTCCTTCTAGCTTAAGAAGTCGAAGGAAAACATTTTCGTCTATTATGCTCTCTGCCTCCGGTATTAGACATGAGATATATTGGCATATAATTGGAAATAGTTATAATCGGCCAATCATCTGAGACCAAATCAAGTACCCTATAACGAATCCACATGATGGAGCACTATATGGCACCCAAAGTCACGTTGCTGATGAGGCAGGTGCATCGGGTTGTTAGGAACCCAGTCTCTAGAGTTATCCCTGGATTGTATCTTCTCCTCATTATTCGTTGAACCAGATATTTGTTGTACACTGCCCTCATTTGTAAATGCCTAAAAATTGGTATTTGATCCTCTCTTGGTGGAAGGTTGGATTCTGAGATGACCAGGGTAGAGTTCTTCCACTGTTGACTTTCATGGTCAGTTGCAATCCCCCAAACCTATAGGGATGGAAAGGGAGAAGGGAAGCAAGTACCTCTGGGACATTGGATGCCCTCCATAGTTTAAATCTGGACAGTTGGCGCAGGCACTCAAGATCCCAGATTGAACTGAACTTTAGGACCATCATTGTATGTATGCAAATTTCATTGATTATGCTGGAGAATGAGGCAGTGGCATAAAACCCCTTCAGCAAAACCAAACTTCATGTTTTTAAGTGTTGGGAATTGAGCTCAAAACTGAGCAAATCAGCCAGCCCTCCACTGATAACCTGTACTTGAAAGGGATTCATTCAGCACCAGTAGAAAGTAGTGCCATGTAATCTGGAACTTTGTTTTATTTACAGCTTATCTATTACCTAGAATAAAGCTCAGCACATGAAAACTTCAGTATTTGTTAAATGAATGAATAAAGAGGGAGAAATTAGAAAAGAGGAATGAAGGGTAGCTCATCTATTCTGACTGTTACTAAATCAAATCTGTGTGCATCTGTCCACATTTAAGGATAAATAAAAAAATAAATACAGCAATAAGGGGCCTTTGAGAAATATTAGACAAAAAAAAACATTCAAAAGAAAAAATTACTTCCCAAATTATCTAATCTATTAATTAGAAAAAAATTTTTGACACCTTCAAGTGTATACTATAAATCATCAGATAAGAACAAAAGAGCCAGGGCAAAAGGGCAAGAGAAGATGAAAAGAAAATAGGAATAAACTCAGTTATAAACCAACCTGACAAGAAATGTGGATGAGATGTGGAAAAACTAAAATACAGAAATACTTTTATATTTTATATTAAAAAATAAAAATATAAATGCCAACTAAAAAGTAGAACCCCACAATGTTAATAGGTGTTGACTCTGGATTATAGAATTGCCACATATTTCATGTTCGTATTTATGCTTTACCATTGTTTTTCTAAAATGAGAATGCATTCATTTTAAGATAAGAAAAAAATCACTTTAGGGAGGATAAGGCAAGAGGACTGCTTGAACCCAAAAGTTTGAGAACAGCCTGGACAACATGGCAAAAGCCCCTCTCTACAAAAAAAATAAAAAATTATCTAGGCATGGAGTCCCAGCTACTCAGAAGGGTGAGGTGGAAAGATAGATTGAGCCTGGGTGGTCAAAGCTGCAGTGAGCTGTGATTGCACCAATGCACTCCAGCCTGGACCACACGGCAAGGCCCTGTCTCCAAAAAACAAACAGACCAAGAAGATAAGAAAACATCATTAATTTTTTTATATTAAAAAGAGTATGCCAATTCATATAGGACTGTACTAAGATGGGCTTGTTATTATGAGATAAAAATGAGTGTAGTTTTCTTTTGGACTAAGCTTCACAAATTTTAATTATGTTTCTTGACCTAGTAACTTTCTTTCTAAGAACCTGTTTCTCTGGCTATGACCTTAGAATGGATTTATGTACATGGTTGGTCACTATAGCAATATTTCCAATAGTGAGTAATTTGAAACAGTATAATCAGCTAACAATTTGAGGCCAATGAAGTAACTTATGTTATATCCAGGTAATGAAGTGTTATATATAGTTATTGAAATTACATTGCTGATGAGACAGTTGCACTTGGTTGTTAGGAGCCCAGTCTCTCCAGTTATTCCTGGGATTATATCCCTTCCCCATTATTCTCTGGATCACTGATATACTGTCATCATCTGTGAAAAGAGAATAAAAGCAAATGATGTCTTACTTTTGTTTTAAGTATTAAATAACTTGATGCATAAAAAGTGCTTCTCACAGTGTGTCACAGATTAAGCCTTCCATAAATTTTAACAGTAACTATTTTTGAAATTATAGAAACAATTTATGGCATAAAATTAAGTCAATGAAGTAGAATACATGAATGTGTGTGCACGTGCACATGTGTGTGTGCATAAAATGAGCCCGGCAATATAATCTACATATACCTTTACACATCACAAGCACATATGCACACATCAGAATCTTAGTTTTTATTTTAGGCACTAGAATTATGAGTCATTCTTCTTTGTAATTCTGCGTATTTCCAAAATTGTCTATAGCAACATATATTACTTTTAGCATTAAGAAAAATAAATTAATACATAAAAATTTCATAATATAGTAGTTTTTATACAAGAGCTACCTGACTCATAGTAAGCGTTGGACAAATACTTGTACAATGAATAGATGAATTAATGAATGACAGCTAGTTGTTTCTATGTCCTTAAGTAACCCCTGATAATCCTCCCAAAGCATAACTTTAATCCAGAAAATCCTCTGCTCACAGAATTCCAAAGATCAGAATGCCAAGAAGTGAGTCCAGGTTCTTAAGAGAATAGCATAGAAAGTTCTATATGACCTGGTTGAAAAGTACATTTGCTTTTTTCTTCCAAGGACTTTACCTTTTCCCCCATATACTATGGCCTGGCTAAACTACTCACCCCTTCCACACCCAGTGTACCCTTGTCACCTTGACTTATTTTTCCTGTCACTCAGACTCCCCTACCATTTTATCAAGCTTTGAGGCCCAGGGTCAGGAGCTTTGCCCAAATGCAGAACAGAATTAATTCCATTCTTTGTTGTGTTCCCATAAAAAATATTAACATATTTGTTCGTTTTTAACACCACTTGTCATATCTTATCCTTAAGATTTTTGTTTAATTTTCTAATAAGTAAGAAAATATTTATTTTAGTTACACTATTTTCCTGTTTTCATCCCAAAGGAAAGAACAGAATTGTCTCCCCTTAACCTGTAGGAAAGGAGGATGAAATGTTTCCTTATTTTTTATGTATAATCTCTTCTTCAGAATATTTTATTTCATGGAAACACATATCATGAAAATTTTAGAAATACAAATGGGTATAGAATAAATAGTTATTATATAACTATTCTATATTATATAATTATAATATATAATGTAAAATAAAATAATATATAATAATATAATACAATATAATAGATAGTATAATATATAATATATTACATAATAGAATACATAATATTATATTATATTATTAATATATTATATAGTATTATATAATAATATAATATATAATTATTATATTAAATAGTATTATATAGTTATATATTACATAATTAATATATAATAAAAAATTATATAATAAAAAAGAGACAGAAAATAGAGTACAGGTTACCAGTGGCTGGCGGCTGAAGAGAAGTTATTGTTTAATGAGTACAGAGTTTTTGCTGGGGATAATGAAAACATTTTGTATATATAAGATAGTAGTGGTGGTTACACAACATTATAATGTATTTAATGCCACTAAATTGTACATTTATGAGTGGTTAAAATGACAAATGTTATGTATGTTTTACCACAACAAAAAAGAAACCATCGCCAAATCCAAGGTCCAATATAATTATATAATTATATAATATTCTATAATAAATATGATATCTCTCCAGAGTTTTATTGAGTTGTAATTGATGTACAATAAATTACAGATATTTAGAGTATATAGTTTTATGTGTTATTAAGATAAGGAGCATATCTATTATCCCCAAAAGTCTTTTACTTCTCTTTTGTTATTTTTAAATCAACAGTAGTTGTTGAATTAAAAAGTGGTTTTACTGAGATATAATTCACATGACCGATAATTCATCCATTTAAAGGGTACTATTCAATTTTTTTAGTATATATCCAGAGTTGTCTAACCATCATTACCACAACCAATTTTAGAACATCACCCCAGAAAGAAACCCTATACTCATTAGCAGACATCTACTTTCTCCACCTCCCTCCAGCCTTAGGCAACAACCTATTTATTTATCCATAGATTTATCAATTTTGGACATTTTATATACATGGAATCATACAATATGGGGTTCTTTGTACCTGGCATATTTCATTTAGCATAATTTTTTCAAGATTCATCATGTTGTGGCATGTATCAGTATTTCATTCTTTTTTTGTGACTGAATAATATTCAATTGTATGCTGGTACTGCATTTTTTTAATCCATTCATTAGCTGATGAACCTTTGAGTTGTTCTCACCTTTCGGCTGTCATGAC
Source organism: Pongo abelii (assembly GCF_028885655.2). Taxonomy (NCBI): domain Eukaryota; kingdom Metazoa; phylum Chordata; class Mammalia; order Primates; family Hominidae; genus Pongo; species Pongo abelii. The sequence goes on along the minus strand of NC_071996.2, from coordinate 101,825,987 downwards.
TAATGCTGCTATAAACATTTGTGCAGACGTATTTTTTTTTTGAGTCAGAGTCTAGCTCTGTCGCCCAGGCTGGAGTGCGGTGGCGCAATCTCGGCTCACTGCAAGCTCCGACTCCTGGGTTCATGCCATTCTCCTGCCTCAGCCTCAGGCATCAGCCACCACACCCAGCTAATGTTTTTGTATTTTTAGTAGAGACGGGGTTTCACCGCATTAGCCAGGTTAGTCTCGATCTCCTGACCTCATGATCCACCCGCCTCGGCCTCCCAAAGTGCTGGGATTACAGGCGTGAGCCACCGTGCCAGGCCAAGGTTTTGTTTTGTTTTGTTTTTATTAGACAAATGACATTATTAGGCGAGTATGTGCATTGGACAGTTTCCTCACAGCAAGGGACTGTTCAGGTTCTACAACGTGATGGTTACTACTCAGAAGGGGAGCAGGGCAAGGGAACTCCTGGGAAAAGCAGAATTATAAAGGAAACTGTGTGTCTAGCTGATATCCCTAAGCAGCAAAGAGGATCAAAGAACTCTGAAAGGCATAGGGGCTTGGGATATTTATAACACAGGCACTTATTTATGACTAGCAGACGCTGAATGCAGTTTCATGGGGTATGAAAAGCAGGCAGGCTCTAAATGGCTAACAATCTCTTTATTTGAGCTATGCTTGAAACTACTGAGTGTGAAAAAATTTGAATTTGGTACAGGTGAGCTGTTGTGTGCACAAGTTTTTCAGTGGATATCTGTTTTCATTTCCCTTAAGCATATACCTAGGAGTGGACACTAGGTTGTAAGATACTTCTGTATTTTGCCATCTGAAGAACTGCCACACTGTGTTCCAAAGTGGCTGCACCATTTTCCATTCCCATGAGCAGTATATGAGGTTTCTGACTTCCCCATATCCTTGTCAACACTTGTTTTTCTCTGAAGTTTTTGATTCTAGTAATCCTAGTCAGTGTGGTATCTCACTGTGGCTTTGATTTGCATTTCCCTTATGGCTAGTGATGTTGAATGTGTTATTATTTGTTTACTGGACATTTGTGTATTAACTTTGGAAAAACATCTGTTTAGATTTTTGCCCCATTTTATAATTAGGTTATTTTTCCTTTTGTTATTGAGTGGTTAGAGCTTCTTTGTTTTGTTTTATTTTGTTTTCGAGACAGAGTCTCGCTTCATCGTCGTCCAGGCTGCAGTGTAGTGGCACAATCTTGGCTCCCTGCAATAAAGCTTCTTTTTTTATTATTCTTTAAGTTCTGGGATACATGTGTGCAGAATGTGCAGGTTTGTTACATAGGTATACATTTATCATGGTGGTTTGCTGCACCCATCAACCCATCATCTACATTAGTTATTTCTCTTAATTCTATCCCTCCCCTTCCCACCCCAGCCACCCCAGCCACCAACAGGCCCCAGTGTGTGATGTTATGTTCTCAGAGCTTTTTATATATTCCAGATACAAGTCCCTTATCAGATATATGATTTGCAAATATTTTCTCTCATTCTGTGGGGTTTGTTTTCACTTCCTTGATGATGTCTTTTGAAACCCAAAGGTTTTAAATTTTGATGTAGTCCAATTTATCTATCTTTTATTTTGTTGCTTATGCTTTTAGTGTCATATCTACAAAATCATGAACTCAACAACAATTCAAAACTGAGCAAAGAACTTTGAGTATCTCCAAGGAAGATACACAAATGGCCAATAAGCACATAAAAAGATCCTCAACATTATTAGTTATTAGGTCAATGCAAATTAAACCTCAATGTGATATCACTCCATACTGATAAGGGAGGCTGTGATTTAAAAAAAAATCAGAAAAAAAGAAAGTCTTAGCAGGAAAGTAGAGAAATTGGAATCTTGTGCACTGCTGGTAGCAATATAAAATGGTGCAGCCACTGTGGAAGACCTTTTGGCAGTTTCTCAAAAGATTAAACAGAGAACTACCATACGACCCAACAATCCCACTTTTATCCAAAGTGGGACTTCAACAGATGTTTGAGTAGGGTCTTCCACAGATATTTGTATACCAGTGTTCATAGCAATGGTATTTGCAATAGCCAAAAGATGGAAACAATCCAAATGTCCATCAACAGGTGAATAAAAAAATGTAGTAAAAACATACTAATGGAATATTATTCAGCCATAGAAAGGAATGGAATTTTGTTATATGTTACAGTGTGAATGGACTTTGAAAACATTATGCTTAGTGAAATAATCCAGACACAGAAAAATATTGTTTTGCTTCACTTATTAGGTACCTAGAATAGGAAAATTTGTAGAGACAGAAAGTAGAATACAGGTTACCAGCGGGTGGGGGCTGAAGAGAAGTTATTGTTTAATGAGTACAGAGTTTTTGTTGGGGATAATGAAAACATTTTGTATATATAAGATAGTAGTGGTGGTTACACAACATTATAATGTATTTAATGCCACTAAGTTGTACATTTATGAATGGTTAAAATAATAAATGTTATATATGTTTTACTACAACAAATAAGAAACCATCACCCAATCCAAGGTCACAAGTATTTATCTCTGTTTTTTTTTTTTTTCTAAGAATATAGTTAGAACTCCTACATTTGGGTATTTCATCCATTTTTAGTTAATTTTTGTACATATGATAAAATGTATGGGCGCAATATCATTCTTTTGCCTGTGAATTTCTGATTGTACCCTAGCCGTTTGCTGAAAACCATTCTTTCCTCCATTTAATTGTCTTGATATCCCTATCAAAAAGCAATTGACCATAAATATGAGCGTTTTCTCACATTTCTGGACTTCTTGATTATATTCCATTGATCTATAGGTCTACTATTATACCAGTACCACACTGTCTTAGTGATTTTAGTTTTGTAGTAAGTTTTGAAATAAGAAAGTGTGAGCCTTCCAACTTTGTTACTCTTTTTCAAGATTGTTCTGGCTACTCTGGGTCTCTTGCAATGCCATATGAATTTTGGATCAGGTTATCAGGTTTTTTTGAAAGGAAGCCCACTGATACTATAAAAAGGATTAAGTTGAACCATGAAAATGTAATATCCTTCCATTTGTTTAGATCTTCTTTAATTTTTAAACTATGTTTTATAGGTTTCACATTACACATTTTGAACTTTTATTAAATTCATTTCAAATTGTTTTATATTCCTTTTGAGGCTATCATAAATGGAAATGCTTTCTTAATTTCTTTTTTGGGTTGTTCATTGCAAATGTATAGAAATGCAAATGATTTTTGTATACTGTGCTTGTGTCCCTACAACTTTGCTGAACTCTTAGTTCTAATAGTTTTTTAGTAAATTACTTAAGATTTTCTTTATATAAGAGCACATCATCTTTGAATAGAGATAGTTTTACCTCTTTCTTACAATCTGAATGCCTTTTATTTCCCTTTTTTCCCCAGGAAAATTAGACCTGGCCAAAATCTCTAGTAAAATGTTTACTTAGAAGTGGTGGGAGTGAACATCACTTTCTTATTCCTGATTTTAGGGGAAAAGTATCCAATCAAGTGTTTTTGCTACGATAAAATGCTGGATTTTGTCAAATGCATTTTTTTTTATTTTGATTTTTATTTTAAGTTCTGGGGTGCATGGGCAGGATGTGCAGGTTTGTTACATAGGTAAACATGTTCCATGGTGGTTTGCTGTACCCATCAACCCATCACCTAGGTATTAACCCCAGCATGCATTAGCTATTTTTCCTAATGCTCTGCCTCTCTGCACTCCCCAACAGGCCCACACAACAGTGTGTGTTATTCCCCTCCCTGTGTCCATGTCTTCTCACTGTTCAGCTCCCACTTATAAGTGAGAACATGCAGTGTTTGGTTTTCTGTTACCATTAGTTTGCTGAGAATGGCTTCCAGCTCCATCCATGTCCCTGCAAAGGACATGATCTTGTTCTTTTTATGGCTGCATAGTATTCCATCACATATATGTACCACATTTTCTTTATCCAGCCTATCATTAATGGGCATTTGGGTTGATTCCATGACTTTGCTATTGTGAGTAGTGCTGCAGTGAACATATATGTGCATGTATCTTTGAAACAGAATGATTTATATTCCTTTGGGTATATAGCCAGTAATGGGATTGCTGGGTCAAATGGTATTTCTGGCTCTAGATCTTTGGAGAATCACCACACCATCTTCCACAATGGTTGAACTAATTTACATTCCCACCAACAGTGTAAAAGTATTCCTATTTCTCCACAACCTTAGCAGCATCTGTTGTTTCTTGACTTTTTAATAATTGCCATTCTGACTGGTGTGAGATGGTATCTCATTGTGGTTTTGATTGCATTTCTCTAACATCAGTGATGTTGAGCTTTACCCTCAAATGCATTTTGTACAGCCATTGAGATGATCATGGCTTTTGTTTTGTTTTTCAGGGTTTTTTTTTCTGTCATTCTATTAAAATGGTGAATTATATTGATTGATGTCAAACCAATCTTGCATTCCTGGGATAAATCACTCTTGGTCAAAATGTATAATCCTTTTTCACATGTTGCTAAATTCAGTTTGCTAGGATTTTGTTGGAGGATTTGGCCATTTAATTTTTTAAATTGCTTTTAGTTATCTATGAAGATAATCATGGATTTTCTCTTTGAGGTCTTAATATAGTAAGTTATACTAATAATTTTCTTAACATATAAATATCCGTTAGGTAGTGATGTACTATCTTTTTCATATTAGGTTGGAATCTACTTGCTAATATTTTATTTAGTATTTTTGTTTCAAAATGTATAAGTACCTGGGGTAAAATAAAATAATTTAAAAGAATGAATAAGAGCTAGTATTTGCTAGCACAACAGGTGGACTATAGTGAGAAATAGTTTAATTGTGCATTTAAAAATAACTAAAATATCATAGTTGGATTGTTTATAATACAAAGAATAAATGCTTTAGGTGATGAATATCCCCATTTACCCTGATGTGATTATTACCCATTGCATACTTGTATCAAAATATCTCATGTAACCCATAAATATATATACCTACAATGTACCCACAAAAATTAAAAATTAAAACATTTAATGTATAAGTAAGTTAGTATTAGCATTAGCATACACCTACTAGGTCCCCACAAAAATTAAAAATAAAAAAATTGAATGTATAACTAAAATTAGTATTAGTATTAGCATACACCTACTATGTACCCACAAAAGTAAATTTAAAAAAATTAATGTGTAAGCAAGTAAAAATAAAAAATTTTAAAGTATAAGTAAGGAAAAATTTAATCTATAAGTAAAATTAGTTTTAAAATGCAACTAGTTTGCATTTAAGTTTTCAGGTATACTTTTATGTTTATTTAATTATACTTAAAATTTTATTCAAAAATTTGTAATATTCATTTTTTATCTTTTCCTAAGCCCTACACAACTTAAGCAGTATTGAAGTTCTCTATTAAAGTGTTTGGTTAGATTCACCTGTGAAAATTACTGGTCTTAGTCCTTTTGTGTGTGGGAGAGTGTGGGCAACAGTGGTTATATAGCTGGTGAAATAGACCTTTTGTGTATATTTCTTTCCATCAATTAATAATTTAAACATAATCTTTGTGTAATCTATCTTATAAACCTATGACCCTTCACAGATATCTAGCATAATTTTCTGAATATTATACAATTTTCAAAATTCACTTATGTTTCTTTGACATTAATACTATTTAAGTAGCCACTACTAAGAAATAATTTTTCATTATTTGTTAATAGCGACAGCTGCATGCAGCACTTTAGTCTCAAGCTGCAGTTTGGCATATATTAGCAACAGAGAAATATGAGCAGCTCTCACGAATCCAGGATATTGCCTATCTCCTATTCATATACCCCCAACTTAAGCAAAGATTATCTCCACAAGCCTTCAGGAAAAGCCACATGGTTCTGGAAATTGCTCAATACTGGTGAAGACACCCTGTGTTGTTGCTCATGTTTAAATTAAATTTTAAAATCAGGCTTCAGATTAGGAACAAGGAATAAGGATAGTAATGAGACAATTTTAAATAAAAAATAAAGACGTAAATGTTCCTGGCATTGATAATTAAGAAAACCTACGTGGGAAGATCAAAGTATCCTCCTTTCTAAAAACTGATTTAGGACCCATTATTTTAGGTTCCTTTTCTTGAAGCCACCTGCCCCAATATGTTGTTTATATTTCTATCATGTTGCAAAATATTGAGACTTAAAATTCTATAATTTTATTATTCTCATTATTTTTCTTATACTTTTATAGATTCATGTGTTGCTTAACAATGGGGATACATTTTGAGAGAAGCTCATTAGGTAATTTCATCATTGTGCCAACGTTATTGAGTGTACTCACACAAACCTAGATGGTATAGCCTACGACACACCTTGGCTTTATGGTCTAGCCTATCACACCAAGGTTACTAATCTTTACAGCATCTTATTGTACTGAATACTGTAGGCAATTGTAACACAATGGTAAGTATTTGTGTATCTAAACATATCTAAACACAGAAAAAGTACAGTAAATATGTGGTATTAGAATCTTATGGAACCATTTATATGTGGTTCATTGTTGACCAAAGCATTATTATGTGGCATGTGATTGTATTATTTTATCAAGCCTGTAACCTCAATATTTAGTAATCAAATTTTCAGTAAGGACATGTCATTTTTTAACCCTTGCTGGTTTTCAAAGGTAACACTATCAAAAGTCTAAGAAGAGTAACCCATGGATCCAGACATTCACCAAAATTTGAAAAAAAGAGAAACAAAAGTTTCCAGAGCAGCCTGGACACCCGGGATCTGACAGAAGTTTGAGGGAAACTGGAATGTCACTCAAAGATCAGGGATAACAATTGGTGAAACAGTCTGGACAAACAAGAAAACTAAACTAGGAAGGCTAGAAGAAAATGATTAGGCTTGAGGATGATCTGGTCTGGGTGGCACCTTGAGATACCTGAGCTGCAGATGTAAAATTTTTTAATAAGTTAAGTCAAATTCTGAATGAACAAGGGAGGAAAAATTGTGGACAGAAGAAACCAATGATAAACAGTTGACATCTCCTCACCCATGTTTAGCAATTTTATTAATTTTTTAATTAATTTTCAGCATTTTTCTTTTATTAATTGAATTTTCTCAATCATACATCCCAGTAATTATTGTTAAATTTTTTAGACTTTCAGTTAAATTATATTTCAGTATTTCTTAATAATACTCAATATTAGTGTAACTTCAAATCATTTTCTTACACAAAACAAGAAAGAGCATTGTGCTCATTTCCCTTCTCTCTTCTTACCTACTCTATCCCACTCAAGCTGTCCAAACACTGAGTTAATATAGTCTAGGATTTTAATTATATATTATTATAACAGTTTTGTTATTGAAATGAATTTATTAAAATGTATTTAAATTGCACATCACTGTTTCCTTTGTTTCTGTAATCCAAAATTTCCTCTCCAGTTTAGTTTTTATTGTGCTGTAGTATATTCTCTATATTGTCAAGTAATTCCTCCAAAATGGCCTGAATCCTTGAAGTATAAAAATATTTTACTTTTTCTTCACATGTCAGTGATTGCTTGTCTATGTACTGCATTTTTCCTAAGAACCATGATTCTATAGCAATAATGCTTTATTATATTCAGTTTTGCAGTTGGGAATTGTTTCCAACCTTATTTTCATTTGTTTTGCAGATAATTTTTATTTTCCTTTCAAGGTGGTTTTACCATTTTACCTTTACTATTGCTGTTTTGTATATGTCTAGTTGTGGATCTTTTCCATTCATTCACTTTAGCACTTGGACCCATATGCTCTGAAAACTTGTATTTTGTTCAAACATTCAGTTTTCTCATTTTTTTTAGTGCTTACTACATTTTCTCTTTTCTTTCTTTCTGGAATTCCTAACCAAAGGACATTAGGACTTCCAGATTTATCTCCTAAGTTTTAATTTTTTCTTTTACATTTACAATTTCCGTGCCCTTTTTTTTGGCTATATTCTGGGAGAACTCGTTAGATTAATCTTTCAGCTCCATAAATTTGGTTGTATCAATGCTGCTGTGTATTGAGATATTGTTTTTTTGAATTCACATTTTTTTAATTTCTACAATTTCTAGCTGAGTTTTTCATTGTTGCTATTGTTCTTTCGTTTTTATAATTATATTTGTTACAGTTATTTGAACTTATTTTTCTTTGTTCATTAGCTTTATCAGGTATTAGCACTTCTACTTTTGAATCAGATACTGATTATCTTGGTAGTTTTTCCCTCAAATACTTGATGATTTTCGCTTGTATGACAATATTTGTACCTGAGATTCCCTGTTGGCCTGTGTTTGAATATTGTAAATGTTACCAAAGTCTGTTTTTAATGATTTTTTTTTTTTTTTTTTTTTTTTTTTGAGACGGAGTCTCGCTGTCGCCCAGGCTGGAGTGCAGTGGCGCGATCTCGGCTCACTGCAGGCTCCGCCTCCCGGGTTCACGCCATTCTCCTGCCTCAGCCTCCCAAGCAGCTGGGATTCCAGGCGCCCGCCACCTCGCCCGGCTAATTTTTTGTATTTTTAGTAGAGACGGGGTTTCACTGTGTTAGCCAGGATGGTCTCGATCTCCTTACCTCCTGATCCACCCGCCTCGGCCTCCCAAAGTGCTGGGATTACAGGCGTGAGCCACCGCGCCCGGCCTTTTTTTTTTTTTTTTTTCTTTTTAGGGAAAAGGTAGTTCTACTATTAGGTGGGGTTTGCCAGATACTTATCTCTAGGATATGAATGATCCATATTTTCAGCCACTCCAGACACAAAACTTCTTCAGCCTAAACTCCTACAGTTTCTGTTCCAAATTGCTACCATTTCTTTTTAAAAGTACAGAAAGAGATTCACTTGGCTGGTCTTATCATGACATCCCAATAAATCATCCCGATATCACCCTGGCAGCTCCTTTTCTTCATCATATATGTCACCTTTAAGTCGATAGCACCCTCAGGCAGGCTGTTACCTATGTTTAAAGTCTTTAAGTATACGAAAACCTGTGGGATTATTTTCAATCTGACACCAGTTATCTCCTCTCATTCCAGAACTGCTCATGGTTTTCTAGTTCAAGGAAGATACTTGTCTTGTTTTTCAACACTAATGTGTACAAATATGTATGCGTGTGGGCGGCAGGGGATAGGTGGTTGTTTGTTTATATAATCTTACTAGAATTTTAAACTGTCAAGCTTATTTTCCATACTGACACACATACACACACATACTCACATACACACACACTAAATATCTAGTTATATATAACTAGATTTTTTTTCCTAAGAGATTAAGACTGGCAGGAAGGATGAGCTGTATGCTCAGATGACTTATGTAATCTTTTGGTAACCTAAAAATAAATCCTTTTTTTTTTTTTTCAACAATAGGCTTTATTGTTTGAAGAGCAGTTTTAGATTCACAGCAAAATTGAGTGGAAGGTACAGAGATTTCCTACATACAACTTGCCCCCCATATGCAGAGCCTCCCTAACTATCAACACCACGCACCAGAGTGGTACAATTGTTCTAGTAATAGATCAATCTCCTGACACATTATCACCCAATGTATATTAAGTGAACACTAATGTAAACTGTGTACATTCTACAGGTTTTGAGAAATGCATAATGACATGTGCCCATCATTACAGTATCATACAGAACAGTTTCACTGCCCTAAAAATCCTCTGCGTTCTGCCTATTCAGCCCTTTTTCTTCACAACCCCTGGCCACCGCTGGTCTTTTTACTGTCTCCATAATTTTACCTTTTCCTGAATATCATATAGTTGAAGTCATACACTATGTAGCCTTTTCAGATTGGCTTCTTTCACTTAATAATAATCTTACAATCTTTAGCTTTTAAAATATTAAGTAGTGTTGAAATATGTTAAGAAATATGAATATATGAATATAGAAATACAAAAGCATTAAGTAATGTAAAATAGGCAGGCCCACTTTATTTTGGCCTCCACCATACCACTAAACATTTCCCTATTCATGGAATCAGTGATGAGACTAAGTTCAGGGATGGAACAAGGATTGGTGGTCCACCGAGGGGCAGGACAGGCACAAGATCCCATATTATACAGGATAAGCTGCTTATGCTGCCATGGTAACCCATCCCCAAATTTCGGTGGCTCGAAACAGAAATGGTTTATTTGCCACTCAAGCTACATGTCCACTGATTGCAGTAACTCAAGGGCCAGAAAGGTAGAGCAGCCACCAGCTAGAATCTGGCTGTTCCCTGTGTTTGAGGGACAAAGCTTTTGCAGGGTCTGGCACTCTCAATGAAAGGTCCTGGTCCAGAGTGGCACACATGGCTCCTCACAGCTCACAGCCACTGGCCATGTGGCCTGTTCCACCACACAGGGGCTAACAAGTACAATCCTACCCAGAAAGCATGGGGAACTGGAGATATTTCTAAACAGCACTAGTGAATAAGTTTGTAAATCAAAATGTACACATGACATCAAAATAGCTGTAAAATCTGAGGTTCAGCATTTTTTAAATATTATGTACTGTCATCACTTCTTGAACAATCTAATACAGACTCTTACCTTCCTTTAAGGTTCATCTTAAATAATGCAAAATGATGTATGTTGAGACACATGTTTTCTTAAGTCAGAAAAATTTTAAGAACTAATGTCATAGAACAATTTTGCCAAATTTTAGGTATGGAAGGGGGTTCAATCCAGCTACTTTTAGCTATTGTACACATTTATATAGAAGTACATATGTACTTATAACTGTATATATATGCATACATACACAATATCATATATATTATTAGTATTGTTTATTTCTTTAGAATCACATATACACATAGATTCAATGAATATTAGGTATCATATAAAATGCTTTGCTGAGTTTTGTGGATGGGGTGCGTATTATTTATATACAGTATATGCTGTTAGAAAAACACTTAACTATTTGCTCAAATACAGTCTGTTCTATCTGTGCACAATTTAGGCTGTATAATTAGCCAGCGTAAAGAGAAAATTTCTCATCTCCTTTAGCTAGATTGACAACTCTTGAGTTGATTCAAGTTAGTGTCTTAACTAAGTTTTTCCTTCATTGTGTTCTCATTGATTACATATTAGTTTTCTTGCACAGATACCTAGAACTAGATAAGACTGAATGAAGTCATTGAGCTTAAATATTATCAGTAATAACTTAATGTATTGCTACAAAATATTAAACAATTAAAAATTAAAGATAATATTTTGGTCAAGATGAAAATAACCAAAGTAATTCAAATATTAATATAATAAGACCTAGCATTTGATGTGAGAAAACTAAAACTTTGGGAGATTTCATGGTTAGTAAATATCAAAGGAAATAAACTCAGACTAATATAACTGCAAAGTCTCTATGTTTTCACTCTGCCAATGTGGCAGAGACAATACTGGGTGCTCCTGGCCTTTCCTTTAGTCTTGAGCACGGGGGAAGCACATTTCCTAAACCTCCCCTGAAACCGAGACTGTATGACTGAGTGTGGCCAATGGTACGTGGGTGGAATTCATGCATGCCACTTCCCAGGCTTGACCATGAAAGTCCTTTGGGGACACTCTGGCTTTCTTTTCCCCCTGTTCCAGCACCCTCTGAGTTCATGTGTTCTAATAGGTACAAAATGGCAAAGCCTCAATGACCCTGGGCTCCTCGACGTCATACCAACCTTTATTGCACATCTACGGAGAGCAAAAAAAAATGTTTTTGCCACTGAGATTCTCGGACTATTTTGTAACTGTATTATAATCTAGTCTATCCTGACCAAAACATCTAGTTTCAGATAGAGTTTTGACCTTAATTCAGTTGCAATCATATGATTTGCAATTGTAATAAAATATCTATACAGCCGACATAAATGAAAATTGAATCTGGACTTTTTGATTCTAAAACTGTTTTAAGTTCATTAAATATCATTTTATCTAAACACACTGATCCTTCTAAGAAATTAATTTTTGGATTCTTGGTGATGTTTTTAAATATGAAATCAAGTCAATATTCATAAATTCACAAGGATATAATATTAACTTACTTTTTATCTTAGACCCTGTAACTCTTTTTACAGTTAAAGCAATGAAGTGCTGTCACTGAATATTTGCTCTCTGCAAAGTCTGTGAGTACTTTCCAATGAGAACCATCTATAGAATTTTTGGAGAAACTGGTAAAATTTGTTAACGTTTATTTCATTCTCCCACCCTTAAATAAATGCTCAAATACATTATCTGATATAGACCTAATCTGATCCAAAATGCTTTGTTTGATCCAGTGATCATTCAATCTTCTGGAGTTATATCAATTTTATGACACAAGAAGGGAAAGAACTTCAACACTTTCCTGCTGGAAAGTGAGTCTTTTTGCAAAAAAATACTTCCCTACATAAGAGCTCTTACTAACAGAAAACAGAAGAAAAATTTGCATTTTGAGTGCTATGGAAAAAGATCCCCAAGCCATCACTTGCCTCTGAGCAACATACTGTACATGTTACCACATGACAATTGAGGCACACACTCATTTGTTAATCTCTGCAGTGGCAGTTCTTACCATTCTGGATAGAGTGAACCTTATTCTAAGAGGTTCATCTGAAACAAGTTAAAGGTGATGGCCTTAGAATGACTACAGATCAGAACCATTTCTGCTTCTTTTAGAATTATGCATGTGATATGTAACTTACCTGCACATTGCGCACATGTACCATAAAACCTAAAGTATAATAATGATAATAATAATAATAATAATAAAAGAAAAAAAATAAATAAATAAAAAAAAAAGAATTATGCATGTGAACACATAGAGCTGCCACTAGCTTGTAAGATGTCTTTATGCAAATAAGAAAAGACACTCCCTCTGGGCAGGCAAATCAGGAAGGAGTCTCCTGGAAGTGCACCTTTGTGTGGTGTACAAACTCTACAACAGCACACGGTGGCTCCATGAACATATTGAAATAAGGTCTTGATGACTGGCGAGGTGTGATATTTCTTTACAGACTATTATTAGTGTTAGTCAATTCCAAGAAGGTCAGAATATAATTACAAAAACTAGATTTCTATTTCCTTTATGAGGATTCATGGGTGACATTCATTTTAAGTATTGCTGCTTAGGATAGCTAGCTGTACACCTCCTGAGAAACTAGCTGATTCTATTGTGTGCTTTATTCTGGCTACTAAGAAGTAAGAATCCAATTTTTGATGCACTCCGTAGTAGTCAAGATCCTTGGTTGCAAGTGATAGAAATCCAACTCAAACTGACTTGAAGAAAAAGGGAGATAGATTGGTTCAGAAAGGTTCAGAAAGCAACCTTAACATTATCAACATTTTGGGCTTGATGATTCTTTGTTAGAGGGGTAAGAGGCCATCCTGAGCATTTTAGAATGTTTAGGAGCATCCCTGGACTCTACTGAGTGGATGCCAATAGTACCATTCCCCCAGTTGTGACAACCAAAAATGGCTCCAGACATTACCAAATGTCCCTTGGGGGATGAAATTGTGGTCAGCTGACAGCCACGGTTTTAGATAACTGAGAAGTCCAGGTATTTAAATAGCTTCAAATAGGATCACATTCATATTCAAACGTAAAGGCCCCAGAGTGGGCTCCTATTCTACCAGCTCAACACTCTGAGGGTTGTGGTGGGGTGAGAGAATACCTCTTTCTGTATACCTCCAGCAAAAGCCCCAGGCAGCACTCTCGCTGTCGGGGATTATATCAGAAGCCTACCCAGGAGCCAGAAGTGTGGTCAGCCCCTACTTAAACTATGTGAAAAGGGGTTTACTTAAAGACAAGAAGTGCTTATTTCAAAAAAATAGGGGATATAAGGCAGCTGGACAGGTAAAATCCACAAATGTCTACTCAGAATTTACATATTTATTAAACATATTTATTGAACAACTTATTGGTCGCAGGAATATAGTGAAATACAGATCACAGCTCATACTAAGCATTTTGCGTATTATTTCTCAATCTTGTCTTATTTTCTAATGTCCTCATTTTTTATCTTGTATGTATGTCACTAAGCTTCTTAAAAATATTTTCTGGAAATAGTGGACTAAATTATAAGTAAATATATGTTGGAGTAAAACACTAGTTTTAGGAGGAAGATAAGTCTATCAGTCATTCTCATTCTGCTCCATGCATTTTAGGATGACTTGGGCTTCCTTCTTAATTAGAATAGCCAATTGTTAAAATATGTTCTTGTTTTCAAGTGGACAAGACACAGCTGATAAAAGTCTTGCTCCTACTTCCACTCCTATTGCGGTTGTAAGCTCATTCCCTGCCACTTAGTCTTCTCTCTCTTCCTCTAACCCCGTTAAGAGTTTTTAAAATATCTGGTAGAGTTGTCTTATTTGGTTAGTACAAATTATGACAGCAAGTGACAGCAGTTTCAAAACACCAATGTCTTAAATAACATAGAACTTTCATTCTCTCTCATATCAATGCCTAGAGTTAGCCATCTAGTTTTAGAGACCTGGCTTACAATATCAGGGGTCCAGTCTCTTTAAATTTCTGATTTAATGTGTGAGTCTTCAATAACCAAAATTCCGTGAGGGACCAGAATATCTCCTGGAATTATAATTATTATTTTCTAGCCAGTAGGAAGAGGCAATAACTCTTTTTCTAAGAACATTTTCTAAAATTACCTATACCACTTCCACTTACATTCCATTGACTTAAAAATCACTCATGTGGGCCTCCTTACTTGCAATGAGCTTCTCTTACCAAAGAATAAGGGTAAAACTGGTATTGGAGGACAGCCAATAGTGTCCACATTAGTGGGCTCATTTCCTGGTGGCTCCAGGTTTTACAAAGTTGGCTCTGTGTCCTGGAGAGGTAAAAGATAGGGGACAAGGATATGTTAGGATTCACTCAGGAAAACAGAACCAATCTATGTTTTATGGGAATTAAGGGATCAATATGGAAGTTAGGAATTGCAGCAATGTGGAAATTGCTGAGTGAAGCTCAGGAAGCCAAGCTGAGATTTGGAGAAACCATTACTGAAGACTCATGTTGAGTAATTCTCAAAAGTTTCATGGGGAAGTTGCTGAAATTCTCAAAAGGCTTTGAAAAGTTTCCACTAAACATCTTGGTGTGTATACCTAAGTGGATAGTCCCAAGAAGCCTGAGACATTTTAATGACATCGTGTCTACCCATATGACATGCTGCAAACTCCTGAAAATGTAGGATTCTCACTTCTGTCTTCCAAATCTTACTTGCACTCCTTTCACTGGCAAGCTTTGACCTAAAACAGTATGAGAAGGGAATTCTGGGAAATGTGACCTTTGGAGATAGAAATAATGACAAATTAATAAAAAAATTAAGCGTAAGAGGCCTGAGTATCATTTACCCCCAAATTCGTCTCATTAGGGTTTATAAGGATCCCAGCAACAGGCTAGTAATTAAAATGGATCATATTATTATGAAAGATAGATTATATTATTATGACTTCTGATGTCCAGCACTCTAGTGCTCTTTTCTTCTGTCTAAGTAGAGATTACAGTATAGTGTGAGAATGCACAATGACAGGCAGGCCCAGATTCTGCCACTCACTTAAACTACTCAAAATGACCTATTTACCTCTGAGAATGTGCCAAGCAATGTGCTGGCCATGTGACCCCAGGCAAGTCTTCTTTAGATCTCAGATCCAGTTCTTTCACTAAAAATGAGGTAAACACTTAATTTCAGAATAGATGTAATGATACAATTTAAAAAGTGAATGTAAAGAAAAGCACCCAGGCCATGTCTAATATGAAGTCAAACTTCATTTCACTCCTAACTCATTTTCATCAAAAATCATCTGCAGTCAGGATATCATGATACTTAGTCCAATACCAGGAAGATATACCATTCTGAGCTAGCACCAAATTAGTTTTTATAGTAAGTCATACATTTTGTTAAATAAATATTATTTATATTATTTTAATATAAAGATTTTAAATACTGGAGCCAATTCCTTTCTGTGAGTCTAACTCTTTAGCACTAGGAAGAGGCTGGAAAACCATCTATCAGAGCTGTGGTTATAATAATTCTTGCACTGGACCAGCCAAATTCTACCAGAGTTACAAACAGGAGCTGGTACCATTCCTTCTGAAACTGTTAGAAAAAGAAGTACTCCTCCATAACTCATTTTATGAGGCCAGCATCATCCTGATACCAAAACCTGGCAGGGACACAATGAAAAAAAATTTCAGGCCAATATCCCTGATGAACATTGATGCAAAAATCCTCAATAAAATACTGGCAATCTGAATCCAGCAGCACATCAAAAAGCTTATCCATCACGATCAAGTCAGCTTCATCCCTGGGATGCAAAGCTGGTTCAACATACATAAATCAATAAACCTAATCCATCACATAAACAGATCCAATGACAAAAACCACATGATTATCTCAATAGATGCAGAAAAGGCTTTCAATAAAATTCAACACCCTTTCATGCTAAAAACTCTCAATAAACTAGGTATTGATGGAATGTATCTCAAAATATTAAGTTATTTATGACAAACCCACAGCCAATATCATACTGAATGGGCAAAACCTGGAAGCATTCCCTTTGAAAACCGGCACAAGAGAAGGATGTCCTTTCTCACCACTCCTATTCAACATAGTATTGGAAGTTCTGGCCAGGGCAATCAGGCAAGAGAAAGTAATAAAGGGTATTCAAATAGGAAGAGAGGAAATCAAATTGTCTCTGTTTTCAGGTGACATGATTGTATATTTAGAAAACCGCATCTTCTCAGCCCAAAATCTCATTAAGCTGATAAGCAACTTCAGCAAAGTCTCAGGTTACAAAATCACAATGTGCAAAAATCACAAGCATTCCTGTACACCAACAATAGACAGAGAGCCAAATCATGAGTGAACTCCTTTCACAGTTGCTACAAAGAGAATAAAATACCTAGGAATCCAACTTACAAGAGATGTGAAGGACCTCTCCAAGGAGAACTACAAACCACTGCTCAAGGAAATAAGAGAGGACAAAACCAAGTGGAAAAACACTCAATGCTCATGGATAGGAGGAATCAATAGCATGAAAATGGCCATACTGGCCAAAGTAATTTATAGATTCAACGCTATCCCCATCAAGGTACCATTGACTTTCTTCATAGAATTAGAAAAAACTACTTTATTTCATATGGAACCAAAAAAGAGCCTATATAGCCAAGACAATTCTAAGCAAAAAGAACAAAGCTGGAGGCATCATGCTACCTGACTTCAAATTATACTATGAGGTTACAGTAACCAAAACAGCATGGTACTTGTACCAAAACAGATGTATAGACCAATGGAACAGAACAGAGGCCTCAGAAATAATAACGCCACACATGTACAACCATGTGATCTTTGACAAACCTGACAAAAACAAGAAATGGGGAAAGGATTCCCTATTTAATAAATGGTGTCGGGAAAACTGGCTAGCCATATACAGAAAACTAAAACTGGACCCCTTCCTTACACATTATACAAAAATTAATTCAAGATGTATTAAAGACCTAAACGTAAGACCTAAAACCATAAAAACTCTAGAAAAGAACCTAGACAATACCATTCAGGACATAGGCATGAGCAAAGACTTCATGACTAAAACATCAAAAGCAATTGCAACAAAAGCCAAAATTGACTGATGGGATCTAGTTAAACTAAACAGCTTCTGCACAGCCAAAGAAACTATCATCAGAGTGAACAGGAAACCTATAGAATGGGAGAAAATTTTTGCAATTGATCCATATGACAAAGGGCTAATATCCAGAATCTACGAGGAACTTAAACAAATTTACAAAAAAAAAAAACAAACAACCCCATCAAAAGGAGGGCAAAAGATATGAACAGACAGTTCTCAAAAGAAGACATTTATGCTGCCAACAAACATGTGAAAAAAAAAGCTCGCCATCACTGGTCATTAGAGAAATACCAATCAAAACCACAGTGAGATATCATCTCATGCCAGTTAGAATGGCAATTATTAAAAAGTCAGGAAACCACAGATGCTGGAGAGGATGCGGGGAAATAGGAACGCTTTTACACTGTATGTTTATTGCAGCACTATTCACAATAGCAAGACTTGGAAACAACCCAAATGCCCATTAATGATAGATTGGATCAAGAAAATGTGGCACATATATACCATGGAATACTATCCAGCCATAAAAAAGGATGAGTTCATGTCCTTTGCAGGGACACGGATGAAGCTGGAAACCATCATTCTCAGCAAACTAACACAAGAACAGAAAACCAAACACCACGTGTTCTCACTCATAAGTGGGAGCTGAACAATGAGAACACATGGACATGGGAAGGGAACATCACACACCAGGCCTTTTTGGGGGGTGGGAGCTAGGAGAGGGATAGCATTAGGAGAAATACCTAATGTAAATGACTGGTTGATGGGTGCAGCAAACCACCATGGCACGTGTATACCTATGGAACAAACCTGCACATTCTGCACATGTATCCCAGAACTTAAAGTATAATAATAAAAAAACTCATTAAAAAAAAACAATTTCACCTGCATGAACTGATTTTTATCTGCCTCACCACAACCCCTCAACTCATATGCTGAAAAGTATGCTAAATTTAGCATAAACCTTATTGAGTAAATAAAAATATTTAACTCTTTGGGAAAAAGTAATAATTCTTGCACTGATTTGTTGGCAAGAACGTTTTAAAAGTAACTTTAAATTCTGAGATCTGAGTGATCTTTCTAGTTTCTTTATTTTGATTGTATCTTACATTTTTCCAGATATAATTTCTGGATTTGACTTTTCTATTAGTGTAAAGGTGATTTAATTTTTTTGAAGTGGGGAAAGGAATAGGTGGGGGGATGTACTGGTAGAAATTATAAGGAAGAGTTTGAAACTATGGGGTGGGGAAAGACATTACATAATAGAGTGAGGCTTTCTTTTGTGGGCCATCAATTTTACTCAGAGGTTGAAAATTCACATGTCTCCAGGAAGGTAGCATATGAGAGAAGGGGACTAGGAAGGGATGGTTGTGAACGGGTTGCCCGTGAATAGTCAACAGTGGCAACCCAGCCAGTATCCAGCTCAAGTGGATTGTCACATCAGGATTGTGTACTTTAGAGCTTCTGTTGAAACAAATACATTAAAAACAAAATCATATCTGTGAATCATATCCAGACTACAGGTCACCAGCTTTAAAGTATAATTTTAAACTTAAACCAGCAAGTGGAATACATTACTAAGTGCTACAATGTAGAGGAATGTTTCTCTAAACTATTTCAGTCTTAAAATGATTTGTAAATTTTTGCTCAAACATCTGAAAAAAATCATTCTCTTAAGGTTCTATCAGATATTTTCCCCTTTGGAAATTTGTAAAACAAAGTGATTTTCTAAGTAGAAGGGGAAATAGGATTACTGTTAGCAACTGTGCCCTCCTACTGTGCTTATAGAGTTCTAAGGGTGAAAACAAGCTGACCCTTCAGTTGCTACCTGGCATTGGCAGCAAGGCTGGGCTTCAGGTTCCTGTGCCCATGGTTGTCCCTGCACAGGAAGATCCTGCTGATTCCATTTCATATTTGTGCGTATCACCCCTGCAGCTAAACCTAACAGGTGTGGCTCTTCACCATGAACTGGGTAATAAAAATATGTTTGTAATTTAATCACGGTTTGTAACCTATTAAATTTAATGTTTTATGCCTCATAAACCTGGTGGTGTTCTTTTGTTGGTGGTTGTTGCTGTTGGTCTAAGTGCATATTTGCCATGCATTTGTATAGATTCCTCTAGCTAAGATGGGCTAGCTATTAGAATTACCATACACCACCAAATTTCAGTATTAGGCCACATTTGAATTACATGGGGAAAGGCTTTAATCTAAAAGGGGCTAAGCCTTTAAATTCAAGTGTATGATCACCTAGAACTCAGAGACATATAATTAGTATTCGTCCAATAAGATCCATTGACTAAAAAGTTTTGTTTGATTTGGTCACTTCTCAGACTATTGGTTCTTGAATGAAAACCTTGGAATCAATCATTATAACACCAGCTAAGATTCACTCTGTTTTAGAACACACCATGGTGTAAGTAAGCATTCTATGGATCCAATCATGAGAAAAATACTTAGAAACACAAAGGAAATTTAAATCTTAAATACATCTATTATTTCTTTCTTAAGGTTTTGATTGCCAAAGGGAAAAATGATTTCTTGATTCAACCAACTGGAAACTGATTTGATGGAACATTAGCTCTCCAAGACCTCTTAAAATTGTTACATAAAGATCAGTGCCAGTAGATTTTGCTTCAAACAAGGTACCTGTTCTCTCGAAGTGAAAATTAATATTTAGTATTTTAAAAATGATTTATTTTCATATCCATCCAAAGAGTAGTATAAAAACACTTGGATTAAGAAAAAGTTAAATCATCTTCTGGTAGTTCAACATTATGTGATTAACATGAGATTGTTCTTTCTCTCTCTCTCTCTTCTTTCTTTTCCTTCCTTTTCTTTTCTTTCCTTTTCTTTCTTTTTCTTTCCTTTTCCTTCTTATTAGAGTCTTGCTCTGTGCCCAGGCTGGAGTGCAGTGGTGTGATCATGGCTCACTGCAGCCTCAAACTCCTGGGCTCAAGCAATCTTCTCCACCACAGCCTCCTGAGTAGCTGGAACTACAGGCATGTGCTACACACCCTGCTAATTTTTCTTTGCAGAGACGGGGTCTCACTGGCTTGCCCAGGCTGGTTTGGAACTCCTGGCCTCAAGCGATCCTTGCACCTCAGCCTTCTGAAGTGCTGGGATTACAGGTGTGAGCCACTGTTCTCGGCCCCAGTGTTCATTTCTTTATAGGTAATTCTGAGCCTATTTCTTTTGCCTCACTTATCACTTTTAAAAATAATTATACTCTATCCATGAATTGTTTATTTTAAATGACTAGTAAAAATGAAAAAGCCCCTAGGAAAACATGGATAAACACTATCTTTAAGGAGACATCAGTCTTCAGAATTTTAGATTAACCTTGAATATAAAACTAGATTCAACAATCTTAGTGTAGCTGATTGGTCAATACACTCTAACAGTCAGCCTGCTGCTCTTCCTCCAGGCAAAATGAGTTATCAAAAATGCATAGAAAATAACAAAACAAGAAACAGCCACTGGAAGTAAGATGTGGTAAATATATACACATAAGAGAAGTAACATGGCTTTCAAATCAGAAAGCCAGGAATAAAAATCCTTAGTTTGCCACTATCTATGCTCTTGGACAAGATACCTAAGCTACCTGTCTCTCAGTTTCCACATCTGTGAAATAAAGATAATAGTAGCTAAATTTCAGGATTGTTTTGCATTTTAAATCATGGAGTCTTTGTAAGATGTTACATAGAAACGTCATAGATACTCAGTGAATGTTAATGATGATGATTATTACTCATATTTATGACATTGGGCAATTAGTGTACACAGTACACCATTCTCCCTAGCCAATGACATTTTGATGAAACAAAAATATCAGTATCTTGAGTGCTAGTTGAAACTCATTTAGAAGCAAAATACAGTGAAAAGGTATATGATACCTTTGGGAAATAAATCTCAGACATTTGTTTTCATTAGGACAATGCTCTGGGAAGTGCAATAGGAGGGAATTGTAAGTTCTCGGGTTCATTTTAACCTTGCTTTTCTATTGAGAACAACGGGCAACTATCATGGTATATGGTATGCATATGATGTGGCTTCTCTTCCTGCAGTGATTGGGCCGAGGCTAGCTCTGACACTCAGATGTTAGCAATTTGGGGTCACATTTGAACTGGTGACTCATAGGTCAAGTGTTCTATAGTCTATCAGTTCCTTTAGTCAGATTCTGTGTCACAACTTTATTTTCTTAAATAGAGAAAGCTAGTCTTATGGGAGCCATTTTGAATGAATAAAACATAGTGTTCTATATAGCAAATTCTATTTTAAGTAACACGATCTGGTGGTTTTCTGGTTGGCCTAAATAATTGTGACCATTACTAATTTGCAAGGAGGTACAATAGAGTTAATATGTTTATCACTAAATGAAACTTGATGGAAATCAGTTATTCTTAGATTCCCAAGGCCTCTCAGGATCTTGCAAGACCAAACTGAGAACTATGAATTATCTTGTAAATATGTAGAAAGATCAGACAGTTCAAACATTTAGTCGATGAAATACCAGCTAAATCAACTTTTACTAAATTTTAGAATTGACATAGGGATGTACAGTCCTAACTAGCAAAAACAACAGCAACAACAATAAAGTTATAAACAAACACACACAAAAAGGCGGGGGTGAAGAAATGAAGAAGTATATCTTTAATTCTACCATAAATCTGGCTCCTATTCCATGACAGCTACTGGGATGAGTCCTTTTTTATGTTCTCTCATTTAATCTTCAGGACAACCATGAAAGTGGATGTTATTATGGCCATACTGGTGAGACTCAAATGCTGGCAGTGTCCAGCACGCAGTAGGCACCTAGTGAATAACAATAAATATGAAGCCCTCTCTTCTACTGAAATTCCCTCCTCCCCCAAAATGATAACTAATGCCTTTTTCAGGATAGCTACTTCTGAAATGAGGATGATAGTCTGAAATTTATTAATGGGGCTTTTCTCTTTTTTCTTTCCCAACATAGCACATTACTTTCTTCCTGACTGTCCTGAGACCTCCACCTGCCTAAGAACATTGGAGGAGAAAAAGATTTGTCTCAGAACAGTGAAAAATTAAAAAAAAAACAAAACAGCTTCTGATATTTAAAATATCACATAGCAAGACAATACCTTAGAAACCCAGATTGTCTTAAGACAGACTTTTTTTTTCTAGATGAAATCTCTCTCTGTTGCCCAAGCTGGAGGGCAATGGCTCGATCTCGGCTCACTGCAACTTCTGCCTGCCGGGCTCAAGCGATTCTCCTGCCTCAGCCTCCCGAGTAGCTGGAACTACAGGCACACGCCACAATCCCAGCTAATTTTTGTGTTTTTAGTAGAGACGGAGATTCACCATGTTGGCCAAGATGGTCTCCATCTCCTGACCTCGTGATCCGCCCGCCTCGGCCTCCCAAAGTGCTGGGATTACAGGTGTAAACCACTGTACCCAGCCTTAAGAGAGACTTTTATAAATTCATTTGCTTCATCCTGTTGCAACCCATGAAGAAGATGTGTGCTGTCTAACATAGGAAAAAAAATGCCTACAGCTGCTCTTTTAGAGAGGGGTGGTATAAGGGAGAAAATCAAGCCTGTGTCTCCCTACCACAGAGTGAGTCTGTGAAAGAGAAGAGAGAGAAATGAGAGAAAGTCATCAAATATCTGTTCTGATTTCTTTTCTCTCTACCGTGGCCCTATGGGATTGATGGGCAGAACCTGGAGAAGAAAGGACACCTAACAGACTTCTCCACATGGAACTCTTGAAGAAAGAGGGCCAGGAAATGACTGGAAAGGTCCACCTAGGAAGAGGGTAGAGTGGGGTGGCCAGGCAGGCTAGCTGGTGACCAACAGAGGGAACTACTAAGTCAGACGAGCCAGAGGAGAAACACTGTGACTTGAGGTCTGCATCCAGGGAGAGCTGATGGGAAGCTGTCTAGGTGAAGAAGAGATGACCCTTGAGTTAAAGAATGGATCATTAGCTCACCAAACAGATATTTGAGTGCCAGAGGCCAGTGGGACAGTGATCAGTTGGACAGCACTCCACCCATCCACTTGGTCTTTGTCTTAGGAAAAGCATCAAGAGTTAGGAGCAGGCTATCTGAGAGACTGGGCCTTTTTATCCAATCTCAGAACTGTTGATACATTTAGAAATTCCTAAGTATTAAGCTTGGGAGTAACAATTTTCTTCTTCAACCCAGCAGATGTGGGCTCAGAAGGTTTACTTGCAGATGAAAGGAAGGATTGACATTTCCTCAGCCTTCCATACATCAGCATGAGTTAAAGTTTGACACTATGACACTTGTAGTCCATCTGTAAATTGTCCTTAAAAATGAATGCTTAATATTTTGTTAACTTATCATGGCAGGATTTGCAGCCCCTCTTCCATCTTCTCTTTCCCAGGTCACTTCCAGTTCCTGGGTATCCCAGGGAGGATCATGTTACAGGTGTTCACAAATAAGTCTCATCAGAAGTGGTCTCACTGTGTCATTTCTCTTCTTCTGCTCTGTGTCCTTAGGTGTTGGGTACCTGACCCCAGCTAAACATTACAGTAACCTACAAAACTGGAAAAGCACTACCCACGCTGGGGGTACCATGAGTTAATGGGTCTGGGTGAGGCTGCAGACGTAGATATGTCTTAAGATTTCCCCAGGTGATTTTTACGTGCAGCCCAAGTTTAAAACCACTGCCTTAGTGTACTGTGCTGAGGCATCCAGCTCCAGGGAAGCTGTGTGAAGGTTCCTTACTGTTGACAACAGGCTGACAGCTGGCCCATCAATGTGTCTTTCCTGGGCATTGTTGCTACTTCTGCCAAATACTGCCCCTTCCCTTGGCACAGCCACTTCACACTGGCCCTTCTGTTTCCTGCAGTAGTGCTTCTGATGTGCCAGCCCGTGAGGGACCTACATTGTGCTTCACCATACAGTAAGAGGTTGAGCCAGGGTACAAACTGCTAACACTAACTTTATTACTGGTGGTCTCTACAGAAGGAAAAACAAGTACAATTTAAGAGAAAAGGCTCAAATCAGACTATGTTTTCAGTAAGTACGATGATTAGAAATGGGCCAAATATGAGAGGACAGAACTGCTTAACTATAGTGATCATTCTCCCCTCCTGAGTCTGTGTCTGAAAGGGACACAATATCACCCAGGACTCAACTAGAGGACCACTACGAACCATTGTGGTAGTTAGTGGGAGAACATTCATTCAACAACCTGCAAATAATAACAACTTGTAGATGTGAAGCTCTTAGCTAGGAGCTGAAAATAAAATAAGTAAGACACAACTTCCTGCTTTCAGGAAACTCACGTTTGTTTGTTTATATTTTCTAATTTTATGAACAACTTTCAAATTATTTAGTCAACATGTACATTTGAAATATTTTCATTTAATTTGTATGGGAGCATCTAATAGCATACAGTTGCACTTGTTCCCAATGAGATTCAAAGTAGTTGCCTTACTTACAAATAGTCTTCAAAATAAGAACATTATGACATACCCTGGCAAACTAAAATGTGTATAGAAATAAAGTTTTATAAAAATAAATGAATGCTGCTAGCAAGTAGTATATCACTCGGCCCCACCCTTCTGGAAGTTCTGGGAGCTGATTACGTGATTTAGTTCAAACTTTCAATAACCTCATAAAATAATCCAATCCACAAACTGTTTACAGCTTTATTGAAGGAACTTAACCTTTTTTATTTTATAAAATAGGTAAGAATTATGAGAGGAAAAGAACTGAAGAGAGCAGCAATTGGGAAAAGTCAACACATATAAAGTATTGTAATAAATGTTGTTTTCCAATGGAAAAGAGTCTAAGGTAATTTCATAAGTTATTCATGAAAGTGGAGTATCGAGGTCTGTGGCCTATTAAGAACTCATGATCACTTCAACTATCTTGCTCTAAGCCATAAAAATCAACCAAATTCAGCATGTGAAAAAAGCTGTCATGGGAACACTAGTCTACCCTGAAGTTAGCCATCCCTTCATAACAATAGCTGAACTGATCTGGAGCTGGAAAAAAGCCACGGGTGGGGCACCTACCAATAGATTTTACAAGATGCCACATGTATTGAAAACTTGGTAATAAAAGTACATAAAATTTTAATCTTCAACTTTTCCTTTAAAAAGGATGATAAAGTAAACAGGGAAGTGAGGTAAAAATGTATTTTTAACAGTGTCAGGAAAGCAAGGGATTTTATGTTCAAGTCAGCCCTTTGGAAGATATTTTAAAACCAAAAACAAACAGGAAAGATCTTGACAAATATTACTGTTCATCTCTCTATCCTTAAGTACATGGTCTATTGCTAAGACTGCTAATGCATTATTTACAATAAGGGTGAGTCTTTTGATTTCCTATTTTATAACTTCTGTTTAAGTTTGCACAGATATCTATAATTCCTAATAATCAGGTATCCTTACTTCTCAGTGTTACTTAGCTAATTTTATTTAATAGTTATATTTGTAGTGGGGATTCACTGGATGATGAGAGGATTGAAACCAAATTTTTAAGAAAGTTTCATTTAATAAAGTTACTATCAAAATAGGAGTTACTTATCATTAACATTTTAAAAGTCCATAACCACCTCATTAGGCTTATAATGCTTAGTGCATATTCTTTATGATGAGGCTGATAGGGGACAATCGGCTTTCACACTAGTTGAGTGAAGTTGTGTCATGTACCATTTGTAAAAAGAACCATATAGTAGAGCCAAATTTCTATTATGAGCTGTCAGTAATCTTCATGCTGTATTTGCACACCACAGTTCTCACGAGGGTAATATAACTCATACTCCTAGTAGGCACTCACTTGGGGTGTGAGTTGAACTGTTTGAAGCAGTCTGGATGGAACATGCCCATTGCTCTGGAACATGCTCTGTCCAGCTATGGCAAGTTCCACAACAATACCAGGAAATCTATTGGCATGCTGACTCTGCCCCTGGAAGCATTCAACTGGTTCTTCCAAGCCAGCCTGTGCAGCTTCATATGGCTATATAATAGCAGTTGCATGGAATAGCCATAGTTCAAATTCAGAAGACCGTTGAGGGGATTCTAATTTTTGGAAGAACCAAGTGAAGATAATGTCTCTATTTACAGCTAGCCTGCTTTTGTCCCATAGTCCACAGTAACAGCTAGGAAAAGCAATGGCAGAAAAAACTTAGTACCATCATTCTGTGAATTTTCTTTAAGATCCAGAAGGGTGAAAATAGGGCATTTTATCTAAGCTCAACCTGTAGATCAACATACATCAGTTGTTATGACACTGAACAGAAAATTAAAACACAGTAAAATGTGTGTAGGTATGACCTTAGCTAGAGTGAGTGTTCTCTCTCCTTCCTACTTTAATTCACCTTCTCCTGAATGATTTGCTGATCTCAAGACAGCATATTTTGTATTATTTTCATTCATCCAATTCTCAGGGTATGATGAAATATATCCCCCTTTTTTCATTCTTGGTTATTAATGTGCATAAAATTGCATATCCAGCACAAGAAGTAGTAGCTATGACTTCCCCTTGTGAGAAGGTTCTGAAATTATAAGTTAAAAAAAGTTTAGAATCTAAAAAAGAGTTAAGCATACTATTCCAACCTCATCTTTAATGAGAGGTATGAGAAAGAGTGAGCCATCGTTTTCTGACACATTCTAAACTTTCACTTTCTCTCTTGGTCCATTGCATTATTTCTAAAGCTGCGGGAAAAAAGGTAAAAATTTAGTGAGTATAATAGTTTGTTGTACACTGACAGCAATGGGTGAAGAAAAAACAAAACAAAAGAAATAGTTTGTGTCTGAGAATAACAAATGTATACATATTTTATAAAAGTGTCTCAAAAAAAGTGTCTCAAAAACAGCTAAATGGAATAAATGGATTAAAAATATAAGCATTTTTTAAAAGTAGTCTGATTCAAAGCCTGAGGAAGTGAGAATGAAAGTGCATAAACCACTGGGTTAGACAGAGAAGTCATCACAAACTCATTCTGATCGGGTCAGAAGCTTCCAAGGGAGCCTTTGTTGCACTAATTATCTCCCTGTGATTACTTAGATGTGTTTCTTTGTTCCTGTGTTTAAGAGTGTAGGCTTATGTCACATCCTGTTATCAATCATTATTATAGCTCATCATAGTCACAATGGGGAATTTGGTTTATGAGACAAGGCCCTTACCCTAATTAGCAATCAGGTGAGTGAAGATAGCTTTGGGCTTAAAAATGCTGTGTATCAATATACCATCAGCCAAACTCTACTTATTATCTGGCGATCAAGAATAGCATATAATGGAATACTTTCCCACCTTTGGCAAAGGCACTGGAAAATTTGGGGACTATATGCCAATAGACCTAAATGCTGGAAGGGCATCTCCAGAGTTTGAATAGTTTAAGAGCTGTGATAAATTCACTTTAATGTTCATCACCAAGGCTTTAAGTGGAGAGAAGTTTTATAAAGGTTAGTGAATCCGTATCAATGACTTTTAGAAGTGGATAAAAATTACTGCATGTCATATCTGGGGACAGTGAAGTGTTTGTGAGATTGTTAAGCAACTCACATTACAGACACATACCAGGATTTTGATTCCGTAGATCAGCAATCTCTTTTCCGAGTTCACTTAAATCCCCATGAATTTATGATCAGGAACATCTTTCATTTATTCACGCATTCATTCATTCAGCAGCCATTTTTGGAAAGCCCGTGATGGGTAAGGCATTCTACTCAGGGTGGAGAATACAGAGAAAAAAGGGACAAGCCATCTTCACATTCAAGAAACTCACCATTCTCAGTGACCCATGACTTGAATATTGTTAAGTAACACTACACATTTGAAGTATATCTATTTTGATAAGAAATGGGATGGGGAAGGGAGATATCTACATTTGCTATGGTGAATTTTTTAAAATGCCAACAATAGGGGAAGCTGCTTCCTCCAGCAGGCTTCATTGATCTCATTTAATAACTATTCCTTTGTTTCCACAGTTCCCCCCTTCTCCTTTGTTGGCTTTTGGAAAGTGGGATGAACATTGTTCTCTCAGATGTGTATTTCAGCTTCCCCTATTCCCACCTTTTTGTCTCTTTAAAAATATGCTCTATTTTACTTTGAAAGCAGAGATGCTGAAGGAGTTAGAGAATTGACATGAAAAGCTTTTAAGGAAAGAAATTTCAAAAATGTATTGGCAGCAATGACTCTTACCTACTTTACCTTGACAAAACAAAATAAAACAAAACCCCAAAACAACAACAAAAAATCATGCCAACATTCTGTAAAGCAGTTAGCTCTCTGATCAACAATACAGAATTGGTGACAGTCCCCAATAGCAGAGGAAACTGCTTGTGTCTCTGAGTCGCAGACCTGTGCTAGGTAACCCTGACCACTCTGCTACAGCAGAAGCAGCATGAAAAAAACAAAACAAAACAAAACAAAACAAAAAAAATTTTCCCCCAGCCCTTCACATTGAGATTGACCACCTTAAGTGCTTTACCCTCAGAGTAACAGAGCTTGAACTGTCTTTTCATTAACTATCCAAATTATTTAGATAGTAGAGAAATTGCACTTCAGAAGTGTAAATCAGCTTTCTAAGGTTGTTATTGTAGTAAGGTTTACGTGCTCTTCAGCATTAAGGCATCAAGGTAGGCACTGAAGAGACCGATGGAATGAATGATAATTGTACCTCAGCTGCGTTAGATACAGCTGAGGCCAGGCACACCAAGGTAATCTGAGTATTCTGTGACTTCATTGGGCAAAAAGCTATACAATTATTTTTAATTTATTAAGAAGAAATGGACAATTAAATATAAACAAATTCTTACTCTGCATACGCAATCAGAAGTATATTTAATATTAAGCTAAATATTAGTAGACCTAGGAACAATGGGATTCTGTTGCTTTATAATTCTCATTTGTTAGTGTACAAATAATAAGTCCTTGTATTTTACTTGCATGGAAAAAAGAGTAAAAGAAGACAACAGGTATATTTAGAATTTGTCTTTTTTATAAAAAGAAACAATAACTTCCAAGGTATTTGTTTGGTATCCACACTGAATAGATCTAATCTTAGTTCTCCTTTTATAATACTGAACATTAAATAACTTATTCTTAATAGAAGTAAAATGTCATTTTTCTACAGGATTAACTCTGATGCACATGTTCCTACATAGTATACAACATAACTAATGATTTGTACGCTGCAAACATATGTTAAAGAAAAAACATAATTTAAAATAGTGACAAAATACTTGATTTTGTATTCTTGAGCCCACATCCTTTAAAGAATAGTGCCAATTTTCACAAGAGAGAGCTTGAAATTATAAGAACAAAATTAATTTTAATTCACTTTAACTAAAAGTCTACATATTTGAATATATACATATGTATCTTCCCAAGATCATTTTTAGTAAGAGGGAGAACGTATAGGAAAGGAAGGGAAACAAACTCCTATTAAATGTCTAGTACAAGTTTATTTTTTATCCTCATGGCAATCCTGGGATGGTGGTTTTATTATCCCTGCTTTAACAGAGGGAGGACTTGAATCTCAAGTTTAAGTAATTTGCTCAGGATTGTAAGGTAAGTGGTAGGAAAAATAATCACTCTCCAGAGAGTCGACCAAAGCTTTCCACTGTACCTACCACTAAAACTCTGGTAGGACATTACAACGTAAAAGGACAGATTTTCGTTTTTGTTTGTACGTCTGTTTGGTGGGAGGATATAAGGTTAGAGGGCTGATGATACTTTGGGTTCAGTGTCTAGAGACCTAAATCAATCAGTTTCTTTTCTTCCCTAGCATGTGAGTAACCGGAGATGTGAGTAGGAGAAAGTTCCATCTTTCTTGTAAGTTCTTTTCTAATAATTAGAGTAATAGCTCCAACTCGTGTAACTGATTTGATATTAGGAATAGTTCATTTAAATTGTGTAATGTCATCATAGACTCTAAATTTTCAAATTATGTTACCTTAATAACTAGCGTCAGAGAAGCTGTATTGTTCTTCAAAATATAGTTTTTTTCCTTCTTTTAAAATGTGACTTTCACAATGGTTTTTAATGGCTTAGTGGGAAGACTGCCATCTACTGAATCAACAATACCTTTTCATATACCACCTGAATAATTCTCAAAATCAATACTATATAAAAGTTAAAGTTATATATATGTATATAATATATGCACACATATATATAAAGTATACACACACATATATGTGTGTGTGTATGTGTGTGCAAAGTTTATGGACTTAACTACCCCTGAAAATGAAATCAACTGAGTAATCAATTTTATACACACACATATATATAATCAATATATATGTATGTATATGAGTATATATGTGTATAATGATGGTCATTGTATTCTTTCTTTGCATGTTTACCTGTGACTCTCTCTTAGACCCCAGATATGCAGAAAATGTATTCTTCAGATTTTCAGATATTTTGCTAAACAAATCTCATTTGTATAGAATTAGAATTATTCATTCCAAAGAAATTCTAAATGTGAACCTAAATCTCTGCTTTTTGTCAGGTCTTGCAGTCAATGCAATATTTGATGATCTAAAACATTTTTTTCTTTGCTTGCTCTCTCCCTCCTGTCTCGGCTCCCATCTCACATTTCTCTCATAAACCCAGAGGAGGAAAGTAGAATTTTTCGAGGTGATTTTTTTAAAACTTTTATAATTACTTCAATTTCATTGTGAACATAGGCCTGACTGTCTAAAAAAGTCTGTGCTGCTAAGTTGAAAATAATATTGAAGGATGATTATTCAGGACAGCCTATGTCCTTCAGACGCATGATTATCCAGTCAAAAGAAAACTTTACTATTTCAGCTTAATTGTAATTAGTAACAAAGTCACTAATCATGTGGTCTTTTTGTGGAATATGTGCGTGCCAGTTTTTTCCCTCTTCTGCTCAGGGACAGCCCAGCTCAGGGAATCAATAGGCAAACAGCATATTCACTCCTTTTACTGAATATCCCATTTGTTTGTTTTGGGTTTCTGGGGTATGTCATTTTTTGAGGAGGAGATGAAAGTTTGCTCTGAGATCTTCATTCAGAGGAGTTGTCAAATTATAACTTATTTTCTTTTCCTTATCCCAGGACACCAATAAGGAGACAAGTGGGTTTAGTATGGAAAATCTTCTATTTATTTGGTTCCATAGATATCACCTTTCTCTCTCTTGGTATCCCTGGAAAAACTCCATAAAGTTAAAAACATCTATATTGAGGAGGGGCATTAAATAAATGGCTGGGTTACCAAAATCTATCTTTTAATATAAGGTTCACTGTAATCATAAGGAAACATAGTATTAAAGCTTGAAAATTATGAGAAAATAAAAGACATGAAAAAAATCTACAGTATTTCTTCATTCTAATTAGTTTCAATATATGTTTACAATATATGATAACTAATATTATGGTACATAATGATAATATATAATAACTGATACATAGCATGTATAACAAAATTGATTATTAACTTGATTTTATTCTCATGGGTAGTTAAGTCCATAAACATTACAGATAGAAGTCAATGTTAAAATATTTACACCTGTAAAATTTTGTGGCTGCAAAACAATTTTAGCAAAACTCCTATTTGTAGTGCTTTGGTTACAAAGGTTACTTATGTTGTAGCTTCCCAGAAATCCCCCAAACTTCCTCATATATATCTTTACAATTATAGTTTCCCACCAAAAGTTCAAAATGGGAGAGGAAAAAATAATTGCATTCATATTCACAGACTTGTTGGAAACCAAGATGTAAAAATAGATAAGATACAAATTTTTCCAAAGTAAAGCTATTTTCATTGGGAAAGATGAGACATTTTCCAGGGCAAAAAATAGAAAATATAAATTTGATATGGTTGAAAGAAACATTTTAAAGTTGTTGAATTTTTAAACATGATTTTGCCAAACAAATATGTTGCCCCAACTATTTAAGTATTTAAACACTCTTAGTATCTCTGACATACCTAGGATTATCACATAATTGAAAGAATGACAGAGAATCTAGAACAGCAATATGTAAATATATTCAGTTCAAATATCTGATTGTTGTTATTTTTCTTTCATCTGTAAAATATAGAACTTTGAAGATTTAGTCCTTGAGGTCATGTTCAGGTCTCTGATTCTATGATTCCATATAATGTCTTGAAATCATCATAAACATCATCATCACCTTTATCTTCAACAGAATCATGCCTCTGTTCCTATCCACCTGCTTATAAATAGAATACTCACTGCTCTCTCTAGCAGCTCAGTTCTCTTGTGTCAGTCCTTCAATAAATAGAAAGCCAGTGAGTGTTTCTGTATACTTTTTACCTCTAAGAAATGAATGCCACAAAAAAGGAAAGAAAAAAAATCTAGAAGTCTACAAATACAAACACAAGATCAGAAATGTCTCTCTTTGAATGACTGTTCTCTCTCTTTATCCTGAGCTTTCATCTTCTATTGGATTGTTCTTTTGGTTTTTCTCAGGGGTTTTATTTTCTTTGTTCTTTTCCATATGCCTTTGTTCTCTATTTACTGACCTTTTATAGCACAAGAGTCAGGCTTGCAATTATTTTAGCTCCTCCAACATACGTTTGACTTTCACCACCACCGTTTGTTCTTACCATCACTTGTGTCAGCTTTGTCTTCATGCCCCCATGAACTGGTCTTGTTTGTGGGACTTATGGTGCAGGGGCAATTGAGGGACCCACCCTGTGAAGAGGAATGGAAGTGTGATTTTCTTGAGGTTTGAGTATAGGACTGGAGATTAGGAAATGCGCATGTTTAAACTCAATTCTGCCAGGTAAATAATTTGTCAAAATATAGTTTAAAGTTTATGCAAATATTATTTTTCTCTCTTCATTGTAAACAGCTATAAATGTTCTGCTAACACATCTTAGTAGGGAGATAATACTAGTTTATTCTACTAAATTCACCAGGTTTCTTAATGCCTCTTAAATTCTGTTTGGGGACTAAGGTTACTATGAAGAGTGACGTGGCGGTGGTGGGGAAGCTAGTCATAGTTAGTGTCAATTATTCTACTTAAAATTATGTAAATATAACTCTGGGGCATTGCTTTTCCAATGGGATTTGTGCTGTAACAATAGGTTAATTCAATCTTGATTAAATCTAGTCCTGGTTACCATATTAACTAAGAAGACATATTTAAACAAATTATCTAAGTCCTAACCAGGCTTCATAATAATGCTAGCGTTAAAATATAAAGGAAATATGCTCCTTTTGTTTCTTTGACCTATGACAAGGGAGAAAGTTTGATGGAAATATTAATGAGTTTAGCTTTCTGAACCTAGTTCACAAGCAGTGTTTGAAGGAGAAATTAAAATGTTCATTGTCTAAGTGGTGAACAAAAATAGGAACTTTTAAATTATGAATAGGGTTAACATCTGTTGGGCAAACTGTTTGCTTAGCCTTATTTTAACATTTCACTTCCTTCACTACTCCCTCTGTCTTTCTCACACATCTGGGAATGTGGTGAGAGCACCACAGAAGCAATTACAAAGGCAGAGTCCAGTTAAGGACCCTGAATTTTCCATTTTTATCCTCTGCTGCAACATAGGGATGTCCCAAGAGTGGCGTGTATGGACTCCACAAGAAGAAATGTTTAGATTTAAATTATAAATAAAGCCAAAGTTGCAAAACAAAAAAGAGACTTTGAAAAGACCAGTGGACACACACACACACACACACACACACAAAACTATAAAGAGTTTATTTAAAACATGTTATTAAAGATGCTAAAATATTTTCATTTGAAGGACAGTGTCTCATCTACAGAGGAGAAATATTTCAGAAACAAGAGTTAAAGTGAAAAAATGTTAGTGAAAACAGGTTCAAACAGGCAGGATATAGAGGTTATCTAGGACAGGGGCTGTGGTGTAAAACAGCTCTGGGTTCCCATCCTGGCTCTGCCACTTCCTGGTGTTGCCTGGGAGCAAATCACATAGCTTTTTAAGGCTCAGTGCCTTCATATGCAAAATGACAGTATGGTGATAATATTTATTTCATAGCATTATGGAGAATTGAATACCATCATGCACGTGTATGCTTATCATAGTGCTTGACATGTTATAGGCGTAAAATAAGTATTACTAATAGCTGTTGGTCATAATGAGATTGTTGAACGACCATGTTTGCTTATGATATATGGTGACAGCAAGAGAATATATAATAAATCCCAATAGTGAAGCTGTGACAATGATTTTTATGATGAAATGAGAAGCAAAGTAACTTGCCAAATAGCATATGATGGGACCATACACTGAAAAAGGAAGTATTATCTGCTTTTGTGCTGGAACAGTCGTGGTTCAGATAAGTCCATTGGCTGAGTGAGGAAGCATTCCAATAAGGCATGACAGTAGTCCATATTTTCTCACAGTCCCCAGATGTGCTACTGTGTTTTAGAATTAGACCTGAAGAAACAATAGATGACTGTGATGGCTCAATGTATGTTAAAGCACCAATCATTCCTTTTCAATCATTCCAGTCTTGTCTTCTCCAAAAATTCTCTACAGGGTGCAGGTAAAATATTTTAAAAATGTAAAACTGATCATGGCACTCACCTAGTTAAAAGCATTCAAAAAGTCCCCAATACTGTCAATGTAAAACCCAAAGCATTCTACAAAGTCCTCTGCAATTGCCCTCATTGCTCCAGTCGCAACTGGGACCACTACCCTGCTTGTCCCACCCTACTGCAGCATTGGCAAGTTACCTGATATCCTGAGGTCTCTTTTGCTTCTATACCTTGGCTTATATCATTTTCTCCTCTCTGAACACTCTATTTCCAGCCCTTGGATGAGCTAATTACTAGCAGTCTTTTAAGACCCAGCCCAACTACATTCCTCCTTGGGGCAAAATTTCCTCTCTTTATTCCTTCTCACTTCTCTCCAGTTGTTGGGGGTACCCAGGTATATGATTCCCGATTCCCTTTTTCTGTGAAACTGTAGTAGAGTTCTCTGTTTACACGTTTGTATTTCCTGAGTCCTCCCATTCAATTGTGAATTTTCAAGGCCATGAATAATGTCTTGTTATCACTTTTAGTATAATCTCAATAAATACTACTTGAAAAAATGAAATGTTCCTGTGACGCTCTTCTAAACCTGTCTTTTATATATCAAACTAAGGTTCATTGTTTCTGATTTTTAATTCCGTTGTATTAATACCAGCCTGCTCCCCAAAGTAAGACTTCCTGAGCTCTAGGACTTAAAAACGTAAATTGGGAACAAGCCTTAGAAAGCTATGGTACCTGCAATACATACCATAATATTTGGCAGGTGTGTAATTTAACTTATTTAATCCCAGATTTAAGGAGAACTCTAAACAAGGACCTCAGGCATTATACTTGAAAACTAACATCAACATGGTTCTTAAACAAATGTTAGGAGTCTGAGTTTGCCCTTTATGTGAAAATATGTAGCATTCATTCATCAAGACCTGTTGATGTCTCATTCATCATAAAGTGCATTACTGGTAATTGATAAATATGAAATAGTGATAACAATGAGGC
The DNA here is from genome assembly GCF_028885655.2 of Pongo abelii. Taxonomy (NCBI): domain Eukaryota; kingdom Metazoa; phylum Chordata; class Mammalia; order Primates; family Hominidae; genus Pongo; species Pongo abelii. The sequence continues at coordinate 101,789,969 of NC_071996.2, read as the reverse complement.
TAATCAAAGTCTAGTTTTAGATATGTTTGTGTTCAATGGAAAAGCTAACCCCCTGTGTCTACACTAGCATCTGTAGTGTGCCCTCACTGTTCTTGGCTTGAGGACTGCTGCACATGACTAAGGGAGGGACCCTTCACAGCAGGATTACAAAGTTTTGTTCATTGTCCTCAGCTCCCTCCCAGACATCTACAATTACTCATGCAGCAAATTTTATTGCAATTTTATTGCACTATCAAGTTCTTAATTTCCAAACAACATTCTAAAATTTATTTTTTGCACAAACTTGGATTTCTTTTTGCACCCTTAGAATTGATATTAGGAGTATATATTCCCAACTCTTCAGGTTCTTTAAAGAAAAATAAGATACTTTTATATAAAATATGTGAATATCTAAACTATAGGGGCAAAGGAGGTGGTTCTAACAAAAGATACTCCAAGAACACCTTTGTTATGTTGAGAGGACAACTAAATATTTAGCAAGAATGGTTTATTGCCATTGACCTGGTTCTAATATGCCTTTCAATTCGTCTGATCTACAATACCCCCTTCATGTAGTGAAGTCCACGTGCAGAATGAATGTGTTCAGTTCATAGGAACATAAAACTATAACTATGTCCAATTGTATTCCATAATGAGAATAGTCATAAATATGAAGTCAGTCAAGACATTCCATTATTGACCCCTTTCCTTTGAAGTAAAGTGATATTTTAATTGTCCAATTGAAAATACAGTAGCTTATTTGTTCAGAATAAATTTGTAACCTATCAGAAGGCCATTCATTGCCTGGGAAATCTCATTTTCCCCCAATTATGCTACTCAGTGTGTTTAATCATTAACCTGAAAAGCAGAAATTCAGTTAAATAAAAGGAATCACAAGTCTTCATTGCCATTGCTAAACTATCTCTCATTAATGTGATGATGTTAAGCATTAAATGGCAAAGATAACTAAATAGCTTTCTTTTTTTCTGAAAAGTATAAGCTTAAAGTTCTCTCTGCAAACTGATGTTAAATACCAAATATTTCCTTAAAACAGTAGAAAAGGCCCTCTCCACCGCAAGTGAGAGGCAGATGAAATTTAAAATTTAGAGTAAAGACTTAGCTCTAATTTTTCATATGACTCTTTGATTTATTATGTTTCTTTCAATGCAGGGTAATACAGTTTTGAGACATCAAAAATGTACTTTTACCAAGTTTCTTGGGATGCAAATGTAAATGAAAACAATATTCAAAATACAGATAGGTGAATCAGACATATTTACTAATTTTGCCTTTGGATTACACATGGTTTCAAATTGAAAAAAAAAAGTGTTGGCCTCATTTAAAATAGTTTTATAACGCATATTAAAAACTCATTATTACTGGAAAATCTCATTAATAATTAAAACTAAAAATCAGATCTTAAGCCTACCTTAACCAGATGATATTATTATGAATATTAATAAAAAACCATAAATTACATGCCAAAGGTGATCATAAACCTCTTAAATTTACATCTTCAAATATTTGCTGCAAGTTTAGGCTACATTCTGGGTAAATACACACCTGATTGACTAATGGGACTTAAATATAACTCTGGCATTTTTGCTCACAACAGTCTATACATACTATAGAAGATTTCAAAGATGACAGATTTCTTTTGCTATCACTATGGGTCCTGACATGCATGCCCATACATGTATATGTACAAAAAATATTTTTTGAAACACACTAATTGGGCACCTTCTGTAAGTTTCAGGTCTAGTGCTAGATAATGAGAAAATCAAAATGACTAAGACACACCTTTTTTCTTGAGTTCAGTGTAGTGGAGGAGACAGATATCTATATGGGGATAGGAGAAAGACATTGTAAAAACACACATGAGAATAAAAATTCAAGGCTAACTTTTATGTATTATCTTAATTACTTCATTTCTACAAATGAAATGTCCTCTGCCCTTTTTGTATAAATAGTGAAACAAATACTAAATTCTGCTTGTCCTTGTAGGCAGCTGGTGAGAGCTCTCTAAGAGATTACAGATCAGTGTCTTTAGGTTTCCTTTGAAGCCAGGTTTAAACAAAAAAATGCTAGACCATAGATAGATACTACAAATGTTTGAGAATAACTGAATACTCCTTTTCACATACTCCCCTTCCCATTGTTCTTGTCTTCTTTCCCTCTGAATGGTTGCTTATTATACATATTTTTATATATCTATATATGGAGAAGATAGGCCTGAAAGCATTTTATGAAACATAAGATACCACAAAAGCCACAAGAAGAGAAAAAAAGCTTAAAATAAACAAAGCTAGTACTAAATTTTCATATTTCACATACAGTAATTCAAGTGCCTCGGGTGTGATGGAATGGTAATAGAGCAGGTGAAAATGCAGAGGAATTGTGGCTGTCAAAGTACAGGGACTTCTTGAGAAATGGAAAACTTGCTTGTGGAAAGATCATTTAGTATGTTGTTAAGATAAAAGTGCTAAAATTTCAGTATGTTCAATGTGGGGAAATGACAACATATGTTTCATAACCAGTTACTTCTATTTTATTTAACATGATTTATTGTGATTTCAAACAACACTTTTTTGCATTGCCTTAATAAATCTTATGTGATTTGAAAGAGGCTATCCAGTGTGGGTTTATAAATCCTCTCTTTCCAAAGCTACCCCTTTTGAACTTTATTTGGAGGGGATTGTGAGTGTGTGCAGAAGGGAGATGGATATAAACATGTTTTGCTAAGCAATTTCCCTTTAATTAAAAATGTGTTTTGGATTTATATTTATTTACACTTGAATTATCAAAATGTTCCCTTGGAAGAATTTTTTCCCTTTGAGGCATCTTAACTCACCCTCCCGGAAGCCACATTTTGCCATAAGTAGAAAAACTCCACACCAAGAAGCTGGAGTTTTGTTCCAGACTCTAACCCTACAATTTTGTGTGGGTTTTAAACTTGGCGTAATGCATGAGCCCATCCCTAATCACAATCCATAATAGCACAGTGTGTGACAGTGGGAACAGAAGAAGGACTCTCCTGAAATATACCAATAAATCCACACAGGATGGTTGTCTCTGTTTCACTGCTCCCTTTGCCAGCTGATCCCAGGGAAGGTTTTTCTCCAGCCAGACCCTTCTTTGTCCCCAAGATATTAGATAAACACAGATCTTGAAGCCTGCAAACAATGCATCTCAGACTTTCAAATTACTGGTCTAATTACAGGGATGTTCATCCCACTCATTGCTCATCATTTGTCCTAAATGTGCAACTGGCATGTCTTGCTTTGATTTTTGGGACCTAGAGTGTATTCCATCTATGATATTTCCACACAGCTGCGTGTATGATCCATTGAGTTCTTTACCTAACAGATACCTTTACTTACGCATTTCCCTTTCACAAAGGCAGGGAGGGTGTAAAACAAACATAACAGGATTTCCACTTATACCCATGAAGCTGGAGCTTCTTTCATTATCTTGCCTCTTTGTTGGGAAAAAAGAAAGTTTTTTTCTGAGTCATCCCAATTGAGGCAAACATTCATTTCTCTACTGTTAGTCTTTGATGGAGGCCTAGTTAATCTCGACAAAGAGTCTCTTAACTTTGCTAGCTTTGCTTCCTGTAAATGTGGCACAGCCGGTCTTTGAGATAACAGTGTGCTTCACCCCAGACGATGGCCTGAGGCCCTCTGCTTGGTTGTCACCCACAACCTCTAAACCACTGTAGGTCACGGCCCGGGTCTTTTGCTGCATCTAATGGCACATGTGGAGAATGCCAAAGCATCAAAACAATGAAAGTAATAAGAGCATCTTTAAAAGGTATTTGTTAGCACTCACCCCATAGACTTAACTATTATTTAAGTGAAAAGTTATAATTGTGGTGAAATTATAGATTACTGTTTTTCTCAGACTTCCTACAGTTAACCTCTACCCATTATACTCCTATATTTGGACTAGTCCACTGAGCTACTTGGAGGAAGGCCATTAGCTCAGTGCTTACAACTGGAGTTATAAAAGAAAAAAAGAGAAACTTTTATGATAATTCTTATTTCATAAAGTGTCATGTTATTTATAGAAAAATGAGACAGTAAAGTATGCTTTATTTTCAATCTGGCCTTTACTGCACCATATAATTTATGGTAATATAATAAGTGATTTGAAAATAAAGATTTGAGACAACATTTCAGCATTAGTGTTTTTAAGACAAAACAAACATTCAAAATAAAACCTAAACCGCCAATGTGAACTCTATCATTAAATGCCTACTTTTTACTAAATTTGTAGTTATGGCAGCTCAAAATCTCAAACTCTTTAATTGTGACCTCTTGCAAAGCAAAAATAATTGTATTATTTTCTGTGGTAGTAAGGCATTATGGCTCATTATATTTTTTCTCCCAAAAGTCCAAGTGGATTTGCATCGGCTGCTATTAAATGGGATTAATGAACTTGGAGAAATTTAAATGACAGTATGAGATTTCAGAGATGAACAAACTGCCTATAATATTTCAGGCTTCTGACTCTGAATTGTTTCAGCTTTGTCTCATCAAGGCTCATTGAATCTTATTCCATTGTACATTTATAAATCAGTGTGAACTTTTTAGCTTGCATGAAATAAATTCAATTCAAAAGCTCCTTTCTTGCCCCTAGCATGCAATCTACTAACATACTATTGTGCCAAATATAAATGTGTGAAATGCTGTAAGTAATCAATGCCAGACAGTTCCTGAGATCATTAATGTTATGAAACAACTCTCACCTTCATTCATTATTTTTTCTGTCACTTAAGAGAACACTGCATGTCTCAAGGCTCATGGTATGCCTTAAAATGATGAAGAGGAGAAATCCCTAAAGTGAAGGACATAGCAACAGATGACCCTACTCCTTCCCAAATTCCCCTTTCTTTATCACCTTGTCTAGATGGGCCATTCTAAAATGTTTTTATAGCATTCTTTGCTCATTTTACCTTTGAACACTTAAGTTGTTCATTTGTCTTGCCAGCTTTCTAGATCTTATTCCTGATGCTACCTCTACAGTCAAAGAACCCTCATTATGAGGGCAAAAAGACCGTGCTTCATACCCCATTTTTAGGGTAAAATTATTTCCTGTTACTTGCATTTAATGAAAAAGTAAGACTTCTAGTTATAAATTCAATTAAAATTTTTGTTTTTGTATGGATGCTAAAGCAATCCTAGCACCATCTTAAAGTTACATACTCATGATCAAATTTCTCCTCCAAAATCTATTCTGGGCCAAGATTCTGCTTTCTCCTCTTGAGATGTGCCAGAAATACCTGTTGAATTCAATTGAATTGGAAAGGAGTGTTATCAATTAGTGGTTCTCAAATTTGAGCACACACCAGAAACACCTGGAGGGCTATTAAAATAAGATATCTGGGTTGGATTCATTAAGCCAGGAGTGAAACCCAAGAATTTGCACCTCTAACAAAAATCCCAGAATTTGCTGGTGCTGCTGGTCTGGCGAACCACATGTTGAGAACATGGGTGCATGGGGAAAGGGGGATAGATAACTCCCAGAGCTCTCAGTTTTTTGTTTCTATATACAGAAATATGCAAAATGTTCATGGTAGAAATTAGAGGGAATCTTGTCTTTTGTGACTGAATAGTAAAAGATACTTTGAATTTTTTGAGAGCGTGTCCTCAAAAGAATATATTTGAATCAGTATATTTTATTGGTTTATTATTATTTCAATAAATTAATACTCGGATGAAGAGGTAGATCTGACTACTTTATGAATTATTGTAGAAAAGAAAACTTCAATACTCCAAGGAGCTTGAATTATTGGCTTAATTATAGAGTTCTTTAATGCAATTCCCTCATTTTTTGTGTGTGTGTTTTAATGATGCATGAACCTTTTGTGTGTTCTCTAGTAGTTAAAAGCAGGCAGGTGTAAGGAGATATTAAAATTTGCAGCACTATTCAAGGTATTTCACAATTTCTGTATTAAGTGTCCCAAATAACTAACTGAACGTAACAAACTTTAAAGAAACTACATTCAATGTCAAGGATTTTGCCTCCACTGTTCGTGCATGTTAAATGTGAACTTTCTCGGGTTCTCTGGGCCTTTTGGAAAGTCAAGCTCTTCATTGTTAACCACCCCCGAATTACCTTAGTTCACCTTTGTGAGTTGCCCTGTGAAATCTGCCTGTCATTAATTTGATTCCAAATACTAGAACGAACTCTGTGAATAGGCACAGTTTAAATCTTCCACCCAGAGATCATGATTCAGACTGTAAAATGGATTAACCAAAGAAACCCACACATTTGCATTATCCACTTACATACCCCCAATTTATGAGATTAATAATCACAACACACATTTAGCACTCAAGGCATTCAGTATTACTCAGTGGGATGCCAAGAAGGAACACTGGTTCCTCAGCTTTTAAGTTGAGTGTTCTCATTGGTCTAAATATCTGAAACGGTTAGTGTTATTTCAAGTTGCCAGATAAGCCACATGTGCTTCTTGGAAACATCTACAAATAATATCAAACCAGTTGTCACTGACTTCAGTGATATAACAAGAGCCCAACCTGAGCAGAAATTCCTAAAAAATAACATCAGCAAATCTGGCATCACACAAAGGCCTTAAAGATTATTTGTATAAAATTTGTGAAGCCAAGGATTGAGGATGTTGTCCATAGAAACTGCACCCAAGTCACCTTCTCACCCCTTATTTCACAGTGATATAAACTAGATTCAAAATAGTCAAACAATGAAGACCCCAAGGTGTTTTACTAAAGTCTTGCTACTCAGGGTGTGGTTGGTAGGTCTGCAGTACGGCATCACCTGGGAGCCTATCAGAAGTGCAACATCTAACAAAACCAGAACCTGCCTTGTAACAATCTCCAGTAATCCATATGCACATTAAAGTTGGAGAAGCATGTTCTAAAGCATTTGTTCTGAAAATGTGGGCTGCAGACCACCTTACCCAGCGCCACCTGGGTTGCTTTTTAAAAATTCCTATTTTATTCACCATCTGGGTCCCATTTAGATCTCATTCATCAAAATTTCTGAGGGTGATGCCCAATAATTAGCATTTTTGAAAAGTACTTAAGGTTCTTGACACTCAAAATGTGGTCCAAAGATGGACAGGATCAGCATTACTTGGAGCTTGATAGAAATCCAGACTTTCAGGCCCAGCCTCCAACCTGCCAAATCAGGACTTGCATTTTAGCAAGAACCCCAGGTGATTCCTATGCACATTACATCTGGAAATTCTATGTGCGTAGGTGAATCTTGTGCATACTAAAAAAGTACTTTTCTAAACTACATAATATTGTTATACGAATGGGGAAAACGAAACAAAAACTTTGTGATGTTCAGTCTCCTGTATCTTCAAATGGAAAAAAAAAGAAAAGAAATGCACTAAACAAGGCCCACTCTTAACAATTGCAGGGCCTCAGACACAGACAATTTAGGCCCATATACCATTGGTATAAGTATTTAAAGGTTTTAAATCAGGCAAAACAACTATATAATAAAATATTCTCTGTCCTCCTGGAAGACCAGGTTTTAAACTTTTAGACTCCTTGGTCTCCAGTGCAAGAATGTGGTAGAGCAGAGAAAGCCATCACCAGCCCTTGGCTGCATTCTGCTTCATTTCCCTTTGCAGCCCCAACTCTGACCCACCCATGAGGCCTCAAGTACACTTTCTGGGACACACAACCTACACATTGGCGATGCCTGGGCTTAGCTAGAGGCTTGGACTCTGACAACATGGTCTTCGTCCAGGAGAACAGATTCAGTAAAGAGGCTTGTGCATGCCTTGGAAGCTGGCACAGTGTCTTTCAGGAAGTCAATTTCAGCTTCAGGTACTCCAAGTATTCTTAGAAGACATATGCGGCCGGGCGTGGTGGCTCATGCCTGTAATCCCAGCATTTTGGGAGACCGAGGCGGGAGGATCACGAGGTCAGGAGATCAAGACCATCCTGGCTAACACGATGAAACCCCGTCTCTACTAAAAATACAAAAAAAGTTAGCCATGGGTGGTGGCGGACACCTGTAGTCCGAGCTACTCAGGAGGCTGAGGCAGTAGAATGCCTTGACCCCGAAAGGCGGAGCTTGCAGTGAGCTGAGATCACACACCACTGCACTCCAGCCTGGGCGACAGAGCGAGACTCCGTCTCAAAAAAAAAAAAAAAAGAAGAAGACATATGCTTTGGGTGGCATGTCCCCTTTGCACGCAGACAGCTAAACCTGTGGGGAAGGATTAGACTAGGAATCGGTATGGAGCCCAGATGGGGGCTCCTCTTCCTTTAGTAGGAGGGGGTGGTGCAGCTAACTAGATGTGGTGACTTTGCTGCTGACCTTCCTATACCAGAAGGCCACATGGAATCTGGCTAAAAGAATGGAATCTGAAATAATGCTTATCTAGTTTCATATCTTAGATCTAACACTTACTCTCTGTGACTATGAGCAAAAGTCACTCCTCTCAGTTTTGTGGGTCATTAGATGAGGTAATAGTGAGAAGACATTATAGGATTATTGTGCGAAATAAAATATGCATTTAGAGTGATTAGCACAATGCTTACAACATATAAACTCAATGAATGCCAGATATTACCATAATAGATTTTTATTCTTCCCAACACCACTACTTAGGCATGGCTCATACTGACAAAAGCATTTTAATATTTATAAATCACCATTTATGATCATTCATGTTTTAAATCAAGAAGGCACCGTTCTTCATAAGTAGTGAATGGGGCATTAGGAAATTTTCAAGTAGAAAAGAAAAATCATGTTTTTAAGGCTGATTGTTTCTGTAGTTGTGAGAAAATGGTCTGATATGGATACAAACTAGTGCTGAGGAAAGCAATTAAGAGATGAAAAAGAATCAGAAACTGAGTTAGTTAGTGGGACAGTAAATACAAGGAGGAGCCCAATTCTGGAAATGTGACTAGAATAGAAACTAAAAGAGTAGTACCTTGGAAACTGCGGAAGAAGGAAGTAGATAATTTAAAGAAGGAGGTAAAAGACCACAGAGTGCTGAAGAGAGGTTGAGTACAATGAGGAATGAAAAACTAACCTTTGAACTTTGCAATAAGGAGGTAATTGGTGACATTACCATCAACCGTTGCATGTGAGTTGGAAGGAATGGTTAAGGAAGAAACAGGAGTTGAGTAGTGTTATTTTTTTCAAGAAGTCTAATTCTAATTCTAATTCTTCTAAAGAAAAGAAGAAAGGATAAAAACAAACAGCTTCTTTAGGGGAAGACAGGGCCAAGAGAAGATAACATGGTGTTTTTTCGTTGTTGTTTGTTTGTTTGTTTTTAGGTGTGTGAGAGGAGAGCCTTCATCTTATATATACAAGCCAACTACTTCTATCAGATTTGATGCTATTAAACACTGGGAAACATTAGAAAGATAAAAGGAAAGATTCAAAGAAAAGGGATAAGAAAAGGAAGATTATAGATGGCACAGTAGCACCCCAGAGAACACAGAGGGATTCTGACCCTTGTAGTGCTGAAAATATGGGATGTTTCAGAAGATTTTTCTAATTGATTGTATTTACTCTGTAAAAAAAAAATAAAGATCATCTGTTGAGGTTAAGGAGGGTGGGAATGGAGCAAGGGACAGGCAATCTTCTACAGAATGTTAGGCAAAAAATAAAAATGAAATACACCTTACAGATAAATATCCACTTTGGATTTGGTTATCTGGATATAGCTGGATGGATAGGCTTTTATATAACATTGATGGTGTAGATAATTACCTCATATTTCCACTGTCTGGGTAGATACTACTTATGGATTTTAGATGTTTCCCTAGAGCTATGAGCTGTCACCATAGTTCATGCCTTACAATAGAAACTAAACAAGGCTTTTGGAAAGGGAGAAGAAATGTTTTGCATCAAACTTCATGACGTGCCATACTGCTAATGCTTTTTGAATTCCACACTCCAAAACATCTAGCAAGGCTCCCATGATTCATACATCCATTGAGAGTTCCTAGCTCCAAATTTAGTTAAGTAAATTGTTGAGAATGTGTTTTAATTATCTAAACGTGAGTTCCAAATAAGTCCAAATACTCTTGGAAATTTCAAACATGAATCCCATAAATAGTTTTAGATTTTGCCTGTAAGGCTCTTCAAGGCTAAACGATTATTTAGTGATGATTTTAGTACAAAGAACATACCATTGAATTGCTGTGCCTTTAACTACTGTGAACATTGTTGGCTTACAGGAAATTTCCATAATTGATAATTGATATTTAGCATGCTTATTTCTGCCCCACAAGGAAATATGTATACACTCAAAATATTTTGTTGTGTTTTGAGTAAATTTTAAACCTTGAAACTTTTGGCATTATGCCTAGAGTAATTGTTTCCTAGTGAAACATTTTTCCATAACAATAATTAAATTTGAATTTATGAAAGTGTTAAGGACATTTTAACATTAAAACAATAATTAACTACAAGGAAGCTAATTTTAAATTTACTCTAAATGTTCAATTTCTACATTATTTTAAATTTATTTATTGAGAGACCTAGAGCAGTGCTTCCTAAACTTTAATGTGCACAAAAATCCCCTGGAAGATATTGATAAAATGCAGATTCAGATTCAGTGGGTCTGGGTGGAACCTGAGGTTCTGCATTTCTAGCATGCTCCCAGTAATGCTGATGCTGCTGGTCTGCAGACCATCTTTTGAGCAGAAAGGATCTAGAGTCTTCCAGAATGTGCAGCTTACAGATACTTTAAGGGATGTGTTTCGGGTCTACCCTTTCAGCCAAATAAAATAATAAAGAACAGCTGATTCTAAAGTTTAGCATTGTTCTGATCAGCAAATGTTGTTGATTTGGATATTTTTTCTGGAAGTGGCAACTTCAAGTAAGCATTATTGAACCTCGGACTGTCATGTTTCACTATTATTACTAACCTCATTTTTAGTGATCAAAAAACTCTCCCAGCATTCTTTGTGCTGGTAAGCAACCAGCTCCTTCATCAGAGACATTAGAGAGGTTATTCAGAGGGAAATGAATCCAACAACATGTCTAAGATAACATACAGTACATTATTTCTTTCCATCACAGATGTGAAAAGGTGTTTCATGAATCCTTAGGCATATTTCTTAGAACTACTTCTCAGCTACTGATTAAAAGTGGATTTACAGGCAAGGCTACAAGCGTTATGTGTCCTCTGCCTAGCCCTACAACCTCTGCTACTCCTCAATCCAAAGGTAGAGAGACACCAACCTTCTTTCAGTTTCTCCAGTGTGCCTGGGGCCTTTGCACTTGCTGTTTCCTTTGCCTTGCACACTTTTGGCACTGTCTACTCCAAATTCCCAAACTCAACACCCAATTAACTCCTGCTTATACTATACATCTCAGTTCACAAGTCAATTCTCTCCAAGGGCTTCCCTGAGCCCCCAGCCCATGCTAAATTCCTTCTTGTATCTTTTTCCAAATCAGTTAACATAATTGCCAATTATACATTTAGTTCTTTCCTTATTTAATGTCCCCAACCAAACTAAAAGCTCCGTAAAGGAAGATTTGTTTTGCTTTTCACCGTCGCTCCATGCCAAGCACATTCCTGGCACATAATTGGGATCTCAGAGTAAAAAGTTGAGGAAGTAAAGCCTAGGGTTTCCACTTACCTATTGTGTGCTTTGCACTTGTCATGGGGCCCACTGACAAGCATTCCTAAAGCATTTACAATAGGCAGGGACCTCACAACTGCACTATAGTTGTTAACATCACAGAATTTTAGAACGAAAGGGTTAAAAGGGTTTTCCTAATATAGAAGGCAAATCTGAGGCAGAAAGGGCTGACTTGCTTAATATCACCCAACTAGTCCCTCCAAGGGAGACTAACACATAGATCCCATGCCATAACCCCATGGTCTTCCCCATAGCATAGGTCTATGATATCCCAGAGGAAATATTTGTAAATACACACAAGAAGGATATTATCCCACTTCAACTCCCACTGAATATTGAACTACACAACAGTGACCAATAGCTAATAACTATCGTCAAAGGTGAATTTAGACCGCCCACATGAGACATCAGAATTTCCTAGATTTATGTCTTTTAAAAAAATTTCCCCAGACTGGTGTCATTTGAATCTTAACTCCCATCAATCCAGGACTCCTATAGATTTATATCAATATTATGATACAGCCAAAGTTAGTTTTGATCTCCTTTATATATTTTTGATGCATGAGTTATACACGTATATACAAACATATGTGTGTTGGGGGGCGGTGGGGGTTAAGAGTTCCTTTAAACTTGTTAGTTCCTAAAGGCCAGAGGGATCATATCAATTCTTTCTGGAACTTCACATATTATATCAAAATAAATATCATTTACCAACTTTGGTACCAAAAGAGAGAAAGTCAAAAGGTATAACTTTACCTGAAAGTGGAATTCATTTATCTATCTTTTCTTCTTAAAGAGATTTTTGAAATTTGAAATTTATATTATGTACCCATTATTTAATTCATGATTTGCTTTAGCATCCCTGGAAACCCTATTTCCCCAATACAATATAAAATGAAATAAAAAATCATGCAGTGAAGCCTATTTTTATCCATAGTTAATCCTAATAATGAGCATTCAGAAGGTTCAAAGATGCTGATGAGGGGAACATGTGAGTTCCACATATGAAAAGCCTGTGAAGAACTTGCCAAGGCTTCATATGTCACTCCATGACAACCTAATATTAATGAATACATTCTTGAAGGGGAATTCTGAATTAAGTGATGGTTTTTATTAATTTCTAAAACTGCTTTGGCCTAGTGAACCATGGGCTTTGACTACAGAAGGTAGGGAGCATGGGCTCCAGCCCAAATGCTGTCAAAAGATAAGAAATGGCTCCGACAGACATCAATCTGTTACTGTTCACAGGGCTGTCTCTTCCCCTCCTTCTCCTTCCAGTTATTAAGCAACAGTGTCAGTCATGGACCCGTTCCTCTTTTCTCTTTTTATTAATGATTTAACATGGATATGTCATTACTGCTCTATACATCTTTATGCAGATGGCACGACTGTGCATTTTAATGGCAAATCTGTTTCTCACTTAACTACTGAACTGCAAAAAGACTTTGGCAGACTGGTTCCAGGAAAACAAACTGGTTTTAAAAGCAGCAAAAACTAAAACAATGCTTTTTGGCTCTACTGCTCATCAGAGCTTGAATAGTGATGACTTTAAAAGCCAGAATGATTTGAGAAAATGGCTTATTAGAGATAATTTTAAAATATTAGGTTGAGTGTGAGTACATGCTTAAGATTATATTACATATTGTTTTTTGAAGAGGTAGAAGACTGAACTATAGAAAGGATTTCCTTGATTTTTTTTTGTTACAAAGTTGTTTTTTAAACTGTATGTGATAATATTTCTCATTTACTAATTAATACTAATGGAAATTTTTCTTTTATTCAGTTTTCTGAAGACTGAACATTAAAAAATAAATTGGTTTTAAGAATCTTACTGTTTAACATATATACTCAACAAATGTAAACTGTATCTGCTAAAATAATTTCTAAGAATGGAAAGCATCTGAAACAAATGTAAGCTGGGGCTGATTTTGTTCACATGAAATAAGTAACAATTTATATCCTAATCTATATAAAATAATTTGAAAATACCATACTTTGAAAAATCAACCCACCATGATATGTACTTTTTCAGTCTGTTTCTTTCTTCCTGTCGCTCTTCTTCTTTCTCTTTGTATATTCCAAATATTTTTAAAGTACATTTTAATTAAATGTTTTCTTAAAACCCATAGGTCTTTCTTAACTGTATATATTGTACATATTGTTCTTTGTCTTTTTGTTAAAAAGAGTATTAATTTTTGGTTACCAATGGCAATGTTTATTCACTGTAGAAAATATGGGGAGAGGGAGAGAAATAAACTCTGCATAATCTCACCACCCAGAGTGCATTTAATTTTCTTTACTTTCTGCTTGTATAATCCACATTTAAAAGCATCAGAAAGATGCTTTAAAATAATATCATTCAAATAAGTTAAAACTAGAGACCCTTAATGATCACTTAGCCCAGAGATTTCCAAACCTGTTTAATTTTATTTTATTATATAAAAATTCAATATATAAGACAAATCAGAGGACCTGTCCTACTGATAATGGAAAAACCAGCATCATATCTGCTAATTCTATCTGCTCCTCTCTTTTCCCATTTCCAGGAAAAACAGTTTGAAGTCAGATTTCTAGCTCAGTTCCCTTATTTTACAGATAAGAAAAACTATTTCCAGAGTAGTTATAAACTTGTCTAAGGTAACACAGCTAATAAAAGAAAAACAAATAACTCTGCCAGACGTGTGCCAAGTATTCATCAAAGCATTAGATCACGATAAGATTCTTACTCCCAAAGCACCAAAATGGTAGGGAAGACTGATTGTTTTCAGAGGGTGGAATGCATGTATGATAGAGACAAGAATTGGAGGGTGATAGGAGCACAAAGGGATGGGCCCTATATCAGCTCAATTGATTCAATTGGAAAACCAAAACTTTCTGGCCAGTATCTGGTTTTATAAAAGGTGTGACCTGAAAACCACCAAATATTTATACTATTTTCTCCCTGTTTTCATCTAGCTTTCAACAGATAAAATCAACATTTGTGGCGTTGGAGTCTATCTATGGAGTGGGGGAAGTTTATGGAACACATGACCATTTTGAAAACATTTGTGCTTATTGTGGCCTGAGTTAGTATGAATCCAATACACACTGAAATTACATAAAATATTTGCTTCACTTTTTTCTCCTTTTGGCTTTGTGCATATAATAGTCAATGTTTTTCTGTGTCAAACACAAAAAACGTAATAAACATAACATCAAGATACAGTTAGTCTAAAATCATGGGATTTTAAACATTGAAAAATAATGCAGGATGGGAAGAAAACCCTTCAAGAATTCCCACAGAAGGACAGTCTCCTAGTATAGCAAATATAATTAAAGTATGTTACATCACAGATTTTAAGTCAACTGAATTTTGTTCCATTGACAGGTTAGCATGAATATCTTTGAAGATGAAAAAAATTGTTGCTTGTTTGGAGAAAAATTGGGAGTGGGTAAGGTATTAAGACTTCTAATCTAATGAGGAAGGCATAAATCCTTACTCATATGATGGCTGGCCACAATTCCTCTTTATATCAACTACCTTAGAATGTGCATAGCAGCATCTATAAATATAAATCAGAAAGGAGTTGTTTCAAGAACAGTGTACATATTTTTAAAAGCATCACTTAAAGCATTCTTTCATGACAAAGCTTGTCACTTTTGTTTTATCATAAATAAAGGGAATGCAGGACAAATTCTTGGCACAAAGTTATCTGTCGAAAAGTAAATGTTGTTTGTTATCGTGAGTGATTTATTGCCATTATTATGATTTTCAGATGCACTGAGTTAGTTGGTCTCATCTTTTTATGGGCTACATTGACTTCTATTCCTTCTCCTCAACTTGTGCCATGGAAACTATGCAGTGAAATAAATCTCAAGGGGATAATAGTGTGATGAATTGGTTTTGCAAAATGCGTTTTTTTTTTTTATTTCCACATATATATCACTCCTTCCTGATAGGAAAGAAAATAATTGGCAAGATTAGTGTTCTAAGTCTGTAAGTAATTTTTTCTTTGAAAGTTCAGTAACTCATGAAATTTATTAAAAGTATTAATTTAGCACCTACGGTGTGCCAGGAACTGAGGGTACTAAGGATCTGGCAACAACAACAACAAAAAAACAGGTTAAGCCTCTGTCTTCACTGTGCTCACTTTCAAGTGGAGAGTCTGACAAGTCAACAAACAAATATTATAAATATATCCATAAGATGCCAGCAGCAAGTACTATAAAAAATCAAGGAATACAAAAGCAAAAATAATAAATGAACGGCTTAAATGTTATTTTCTGTAGTCTGGTCAGAGAGGCCAGATTTCTGAAATAGAGCTAGTTTAAGGAAAACAAAGCACTAGTATAAGAAAAAAACTAAAGCTATTAATATCTTGAGAAATTGAAATTAACAAAACAATAAGGGAAGGAATGCCATCAGAATGCTTTCTGAGGTAGTGCACTCTTTTTCCAATAGGAATTTTAATTTTAATTTTTATGGTAAGAAAACTGCCATTTTGAAAAGGCCTTTCTGAACATTCAGTGCCTTCACACTGACCTGTCTAGTAAACAAAGGTTATGCATTAGTATATAATTTTTAATGTAAGGCATGCATGACACTTAACCCTCAGTTTCTTAAAGTGAGCATCAGTTTTTAAAATGAGATGGACAGCCTAATTGGAGGATAATTTTAGAAAGACTCTCAAATATATCACTGTAATTCATACATTTTTCTGGAAGTTTCTTCTAATAGTTAACATTTTTCATGTTGTAATTATATAATGTACAAATAATGCATATAATGTATAATGTCATGTTGTAATTACATAATATACAACTATTTAAACAAATGTCTAAAATGTAGGTTATGTGGATTATTTGTACTATGCATGTTTTCTCCTCTGATTGAGAAACTACCATCAATGTTAAATTTAGAATTTGTCCTAACAGACGAAATAAAATAGAATTTGTCATAATTTAAATTTAATGTGTTCATCATATATACATATTAGTCCACACCCATGAATATATTGTTATAAATTATATGCACATTTGTTTTTTGTTTTAAAGAAGAATCATCCTGGACTGGTACTTTGTTTTAGCTAGAGCTTGTTAGCATAGATACCATCAACATCTAGTGAAATCATCTTTAAGGGATCTGGATTTGTGATATCTGTGGAGTGAGAGTCATACTGGCCAACATCCAGTCATGTCATTAAAATTTAGAGGCGGATCTTCTGAAATGAGAGAATAAAATCTTCTTTGTGAATAAATTGTTTTATTAGATAATGTGTTGATACTGTAATATTTCAATTCAGGTAGAAGGCATTTTAATTAATATGTGGATTAAAATACCTATAAATCTTAATGAAGATGAAATCTATTCCTTATCTAGACACATCTGAGCCAGGCAATAGATGGTGCACATCCTTGAACCAGACCTTGAATCAGGACCACTGCTTAACCTGACACTTGCTTAGAGGCATAGGCTTATTAAACTCTCTGCTTCAGGACTCCAGTAATGCAGTCTCAGTGAAGAAAAATAAAATTTAGTATACCTGAAATTAACACTTTATACCAGCAAATTTGAAATAGCAATATGTTAGAGACATCTAGCCCTAAGAAAAACTTGATGATCTTGGCACCAAACAAATCCTTTGATGTCTCATTAATATGTCCTGTACCATAACTCTGGATATGGACTTTTCTCTGTCTTCTAGTAACTATGAAGCATGAGATAATTTATCCAAATTCCTGGGCTTGGGATGAAGATGCTTTTGCATTGTTCACAAGTAGCCGATTTTATTAGTTTATTCTGTCACTTGTATCAACTGGACCTGTTTTCTGACCGATAGGCTAGAACATAAGGGGATTAGATTAATCACTAAAGTCTTTTATAACTCAAAATATGGATCAGACTATTTTGACTAGTGAATATTTTATCTAGTCAAAAGATTAGATTTTATTTTTTCCAAGTCCTACCTTAACGTTCATTGTTCTTTAAAGAAGAATTACATTTTAAAAATCATTGTCTATAACAATATAAATGAGTTACTAAGGGACTCAAACACATGACGGATAATTTTTGATGCTGGTGGAAGGGATATGATAAAAAGTCAAAGGCTTGGAGTCCTCAACAGAGAACTAATTGGTCTCAGAAATAGCTTTAATTAAATGAAGATTAATAAAATGCAAAAAATAAAAAATAGATATTTCAAGATAGTCTAATATTAACTGATTTTTGAAACAAATGCATCTAATATTTTAATGTCAGGATAACCATGTACTGAAGAACATATGTTACTGAAAAGTGTTCTTCAAGGTCTCATTTGTAGCCTTCTCTCCCCTTCTTATTGCTACAAACCTCCAGCTAGGACTTCCTCCTTATTTCACACCTGATCATTGCATCCACCCACCAGTCCCTCCTAGTCCAGTAACTGCCAATACATCCATTTACCTGGAATTACCTAAAATACCACTTTAACTGTGTTACTTCCCTCCTAAAATTCTTTTAATGTAAACTCACATCTGACCAACTTAGACTAAATGCAAACACTTTAGATTGTTTTCATAAAGAATATTAGTCTTATTTATCTGCTCAAATCGTTGAAGTCCACATACCATGATCACTCATGCCTTGATGCCTTCACTCATCCCAGTTTTCCTTACTAAGAACACATTTTCCCCCTTTTGACTGGGCTAAGTCCAGTTAAATTCACCTTTAAATTACCAAATTAGATCCCTTTAAGCATGAAACATTCTTTGAATTATCTAGTCTTCATTTCCATTCATTCCTTTATACCGTATTGAATGAGCCTGTTTTGAATGTCTAGAACAGAGGTGAAAAACTCAAATACATACAGGAGCCAGGGGCTAGGTAGGTTACACAAATAAGTGAAGTGTAGAGTAGTGTGGAGGGGAGAACTTGGCAAAGCAGTGTGTGTATTGTACCTAACTGAGATAGCTCCTACTCAGCTCCAACCAACTGTTGCAGTAGGAGAATGCCCACTGATTTTCCAAAACGAAATTTAAGAATCCAGATATTTTGCCTGAAATGTCCCTATGTTTAAAACACTATGGGCCAAACAAAATATGTCTTCATGTCTGCAGGCTGAATTTGACTGCAAGACCACCAACTTATGGTCCCTTGGAGATACAGCATTTATACTCTGTATTACATGATAGAGTATGTACACACACACACATGCACACACAGACACGCACACACTCTTACATGTAATATTGGTTTTAGAGAGTTAAAGAGGTCTTCTCACTTTCTCTGTGCTCTCTATGAATATTTTCTGTATTCTTAAAATGAATAGTCCAATGCTAAGTGTGTGACCAAACCGCTTAACTATGTAAATGAGCCATTGCATGTTTAAGGACACTACTGCTGTCTGATGACAGGTAAGCCTCATTATGAAGTAGTTACTACACTGTCCTTAGCAATAGAAATTTATCTCTTTTGAGGGCAGCAATATCACAGTTTTTTATTGATAGGAAAGTCACATTAGATCACATATTTAAATCTTGTCTCGATTTATTATGATTAATACTTAATTAAGTCAATTCGTATCTGTCAGCTAATGTCAGATCTGTCACATTTGTAATGTGGTTCAGATTACATTATCAGTAGCATTTTCTTTATAAGTTCAGTTCCTGGCATAATTTATTTGCATGAGACAGGGCTCTTTAGTAACATAAAGTGTTTAGCAAATTTGATAGAATTAGGCACGTGTAAGATCCAGTTAAATAATTTCGTATATCAATTAAGTAATCTGGTATATCATTTAAGTAATATAGTCATGTTTACTAACTTTAATAATTCAGTAATATGATAAATCTTTAATTTGATACATCACATTTCATTTTAATAAACAGCTCATATTTCCACCCCCAGTCCTACACCTGTGTACAGTTGAATGAACAGGATCTTGCCAAGCAGATTCATCTAGGAGAAGGGTGGGGCTGGACCACTTTCTGGGGGAAAAGTTAATCAAAATGGATTTCTAAGGGGAAAATTGGTTTCTTTGGAAAAGATGCCTGGCCATGTGTATATTGTTGTACAATGATAGCAAGATAGAAACTATGAAGCCATGAAGTCATGAAATACCTGGTACTTGGAAAATGGCAGGAGAGGAACAGAGCAGAGGGCTGGTGCCAAGCTCAGGAGTGCAATCTTGCATTGAGCCACCATGTGTCCAGCCACAAACATGCTCTGACTACGAATGAAGGAAAGAAGGTTCATTGGGGGGCTGGGTTGCACAGCACTCTCCCAGCTTGCAATGGAACCACAGGGCCAGGGTGCTGCTGTGGGGCTTTGCCACTCTCACTGTCAGAGAACTGACAGTCCCTGGGCCTTTAAAAGAGAGATGGACCATGTAGAATGATTCAAAAGGGCTGCATTTTAGGACACAGATGGGTATCAGCTGTGAAGGACAACCCATAAGCATTTTGACAGGCCCTGTTTATCTGGCAACTAGCTGAGTTGCCATCACAGCTTAAGCATGTCCCACAGTGCGTTGAATGATACTGGAGGTGGGTCAGTGGCGACTCACCTCCCAGGCTGTCCCTAGCATTAGCAAAGGATAGTGTTGGTTTAGAGACACTGGGAAGCCCCTGCTGCTCACTGCTTCTCCCCACACGTCATCACAGGCACTTAACACCTCAAGGACCTCTCTCCTCACCCTTTCAAATTCCCTCCTCTCCCTGGGTAAGGTTGGTTTCTGGAATCTTCTTAATGGATATCTCTTAATTCCTATTTCTTCTTGACTTTGCCTTTTGATTCTCAACATATTCTGCTCTACAAAAGTCTAAATCCTGCAGACAAATGCTTTGACTTTCTGGCTTAGACTTCAATAGTCTATTTTGGGGGCCAAAAGCTGAACATTGACTGCTTCTCTTTGTCACAAAAACTGAAAGCTGCTCAAAGGAATGAACTCTTCCTACTGAATATGGGGAGGGTTATCTATCAGAATGTTTGAAAGATAAAAGCACATTAATTCGTATGTTAAAAGTATTACTAATATTTCTGTTTGCTTTTTTCTCTCCTTTCTTAGACATTTCCATCTTCTAGGACAAGAGTCATATCTTAGTTATCTTTAGAGTCACAACCCTGGCACACTATCAGAGGTATAGAGGGGTTGATTGGCTTGTTTTTAGCTAATTATTAGAATAATAAATATAAATTATAAAGATGTGCTGATTTGAACTGGGTGTTTAAAAACCACTGTAGGCTTATCTAGAGAAGAATGACCAGAGGAAAGGAAATGAAGAACAGTGGCTTAACCTATCTCCCTCCCCAAGGCTTTGGGTTGGCATATTCACCCCTCCTTAATTCTTTCTTTCTTAAAGAAATAATCCTGTTTACAAATGAGTGTGAGGCTGGAAGCCTATAGTCAACCCGCTGACCAGTTTAAGAAAAGTGAATATTCTCACCCTAATAATTCCTTGTCATTGTCTAAGCAGCACTTGCTGGGTGTGTGACTTTGGACCAGTTAGTGTGAAGCAGTCCCCAACTCCGAAACCTTCATAAACTTTCTTCCTGTATCTCTCTCCTACCCCACTAGGCCACTACCTCCACCCTAAATCAAGGCTCAGTTTAAGTTACAGAAGGGAACTTTTCCTTTTGTAATGTAATTCAAGGCTGAAAAAGAGAAATTCTTTTAATATACTAAAGCATAGGAGATAAGGTAGCATAAGATGAATCACAAAAGTTCTGATTTTATTTCATAGATTCTTCCACAGACCAGACCTACAGGAAAGCCCCTTCGTCGTCCCTTCCTTACCCAGTGAAGCTCTGTGGGGCACAGAATGACTGCTGGCCTGACAAAGGAGGCAGAATCTGGGAAACTGAGGCCAGGGAGCAAAGAACCAAGAGAACCTGTGTGGGTGGGGGAGGAGAGTGCCGCTTGACCAATTTTGCTCCCCAGATGTCTTCCTGAGTTATTTTAGCTTTCTACTCAGGAAGAAAATTGTAGGAATATCACATCTATACATTTTTAATAGTTTCTAATTAATTAATTTCATCACTATCTTGGGACTATATGAATTGTGTATAAATTATCACACTTACTTCCCCAGACTTCTCTGGGTCTTTCACAAGGGAGAGCTTGGGCCATAATGGAGGTCTCAAGGTAGATCTACCGTGGCAAGTCAACAATTCTGAATTCATGCTAATTTTGTGTTAGAAAGCAATGGGGTACTGTTGGATGTATACACATTCTAAAGTTCGACAGACCTTAGTGACTTATTTGCTATGTGATATTGGGCAAAGTTCTGAAGATTTCTAAACCTCAGTTTTTTTAAATCTATAAAGTAATGGCAGTAATCTCCTTCACAACAATTAAGTGGCCAGTCCATGGTACCTCTTTCTGTGGTAGCTGTTGTTACTCTCACAATCAACCACACAATTTGCAGCCATGTAGACGAGCTGCATGGCTGCATGTTATTCTTTCAATTCAGAATTCTTGGCGGGGTATTTCTTTGTCCAGCTTTTATTTTTCTTGTCTTACATAGTTTACTTTTAAGGTAAGGAGAATTTGACAGCTTTATAAAAAAATCTGGGCATGAATTTTAATATTTAATTTACTTCCAAAATGCTTTAAAAAAAAGTGTTTTTTTTTTTTTTTTTGTAGAAAAGTTAAATTCATATTGTGGTATGACTACCAATTCATGTAGTAAATAAGTCTGTCTCTGTAGAGGTGAATAGGAATGTAAATGTATTGAAATATCTGGACATTTTCACCATGAAAAAGAGATGACTCAAAATTCTCTTTGTTAATTTTATATGAATATTTGTAATTTCAATTTGATACTCATCTATTTCAAAGTGACATTATTTGATAAGGAGAAATGAGAGAGTGGTCTTCAGAGAAAACTTTTCTTTGTGTTGGCTGTTGAAATTATCAGTGTCAAATGCTGACGTGAAAATAGATATTAGTGCTATAGATATAATATGAATGGAACAATGCAGCTAAGTATGAGTCAGTAAATTTTTTTTTTCTCTTTTCCTTTGTATGGTTTAAAAAATATACTACTCATTACAAAGAGGTGTTTTTAAAATACAGAAAATAGAAAAAGAAAAATAAACATTAAAATTATTACTTGTGACCTACAGAAACTTGCAAAAATGAAAAAAAACTATAAAATTCCAATAGGTAAATTATTGGGGATTTACACAAAATTATATCTACAAATATATATCTACAAATGTGTTCATGGAGGCACTATTTAAAATATAAAAAAAAAATAGAAACAATCTTAAAGTTCCAAATCTGGAAGATTAGTTAAATGGATTATGTTGTATATCCATATGATAGAATACAACACTGCAGCCAAAAATCATTTCATAAAATACTTGTAAATGATGGTAAATATTTACATAAAGTTTAGTTCATTCAGCAAAAAAGTCAAGTTACCAAAATGTTCCATGTTGCATACAATATCACAAACTTTACCAACTGGTATGGTCAATAAAAAGTCATAGTTGTACAACTTTTAAGCCTCCCATGCCAAATTTGTAGAAGTCCAGTCACTTTCTTTCTTTGGTTTCCACTTGGCATATTATGGAGTCCCATGGTTTTTTTTTTTTTTTTTTTTTTTTTTTATGTCTGTCCATGCCCTTCACCTGCTGCCATTCACATACCTCCCTAAACATTGTCACCTAGAGACATGTGTCTCTGCAGTTCACCACTGACTGTAGCACTGCCTCTAGATCTTAGGAGTTGCTGGAAATGGATTGCTGGATGACTAGAGTAGGGCCTAGTCATGCAAAATCTCTGGAGCCACTTCTAAACACAAAATTGTGTTGCCTTCTTACTGGAGACCTGGGCAGGCTACTGGTTCCAGTTCTC
This sequence comes from Pongo abelii, assembly GCF_028885655.2. NCBI lineage: Eukaryota > Metazoa > Chordata > Mammalia > Primates > Hominidae > Pongo > Pongo abelii. Next base: position 101,766,562 of record NC_071996.2, on the reverse strand, counting down.
TCCATGTTCCCACCACCTCACATTGTCCTTAGTTTGGGTCTCTGCCATTTGCCAAATTTGAGTAGATTCTAAAGGTAAAAAGGAAGATACTCCTAGCACGGGTAATATTCAGTCAGAGGCCCTGTAAACAAAATTGTCTGGACTCGCCATTTACTATTCTTGGAGGTCCTGCTCTCTAATTCACATATGGCCCTTTCCCTGACGTACCAAAATAACAAAGTCCTTGACTTTGGTTTGGGCCAACATCTTCAGAGGAAACTCTCTCACTTTCTACCTTTATCATTATTTGCTTTTATGGGCTCCCGTGTGGCTTTTCTGCCACCTGTCCTCAGTCATACCTTCACCATCCACTTCACCATACAGCATATGGGCTCTTCTCATTTCAGGGTTTAGATGAGAAACATAGTACCTGCTTAAATCATTCTGGGCCTTTGTAGTTTTAGAGCTCTAAAGTTTGGAACTAAAATACCAGGGATGCCCAAAATTGGCTTTCGTGGCTGTTAGTTCTATCAAACATCAAAGACAAAAGTTGGAAAACTCAATCCTGAAGTGGCTGTGTCTGTTGGAAGCTGAGACTTACAAAAGGCATATCCTTAATTGCTTCCATCAGAGATCAGCTGAGGTTGCAAGCTGCTTCAAGGACTTAAGGGGAAAAGAAGAGAAAGAAGGGGAAGAAGGAAAGGAAGGAAGGAAGGAAGGAAGGAAGGAAGGAAGGAAGGAAGGAAAGAAGGAAGGAAGGAAGGGAAGGAGGAAGGGAGGGAGGGAGGGAGGGAGGGAGGGAAGGAGGGAGGGAAAGGAAAGGAAAACACAGGAGTGATCTTTTTAGATTCCTATAAAAAACCCTGCATACAAACAAAAACCGGCCAAACGCAGTGGCTCACGCCTGTAATCCCAGCATTTTGGGAGGCCAAAGCAGGGGACCACGAGGTCAGGAGTTCAAGACCAGCCTGATCAACATAGTGAAACCCTCATCTATACATAGTGAAACCCTCATCTATACTAAAAATACAAAAATTAGCCAGTGGCAGGCATGGTGGCGGGTGCCTGTAATCCCAGCTACTTGGAGGCTGAGGCAGGAGAATCGCTTGTACCCAGGAGGTGGAGGTTGCAGTGAGCCGAGATTGCGCCACTGCACTCAGCCTGGGTGACAGAGCGAGACTCTGTCTCAAACAAAAAAACAAAAACAAACAAACGAAAATCATAAACCTTCTCACAGAGAGTCTTGTCCTCGAGGTATCATCAATCCAGGTTTTGACCTTTGACGGTGCATAGCCTACAGATAATGGACTGAGAAAACCTCCCCAGAGGATGTCTATTGAGATTGAAATGTACATCTCCTTCAGCTGAACCTTAAGTTTTGAGTCATTAGAAATAAATCAAATTACAGTAATTCTTTTCTTAGACTATGCCTGGATTACAAAAAGACGAGAGTGGAAGCATTGCTTATATTTGAGCATGTTCTTCCAGAAGAAGGCTTGCATAGATATTGAAATTCAAATATATATTACAAAAAGTAACTGTCTCCAAAAAAGAGCTTAGAGTGCTAAGTTTGATATAAACATTGTAAATTTATTGAATTAAAAAATGGTATCTTGAGATTTCAGGGTCTTAAGAATGACTGAATAAAACTTTAAGAAAATACTCAATTGAAACCATGAAGTTTCAATTAGTAACATTATGAAAAGTAAGGAGCTTATGTTTGATTATTTACTAGTAGGTGTTAATGTGGTTTTAGCCACGAAAGAAGGATGACATTGTGAATATATATGTATGTGGCTAAAAACTATATTTAAATCAGTAATTCTTTCACATAACCTTAATAGACTCAAAGTCAAAAGAAAAATTTACTTTGGGCTGAGAAGAATCGTCCCTAGGCTAAGGAATAAATAGGAGACTAACGCAGAAATAAAGATAAAGGTGGCAGCTTTAAAGTTTTATCATAAGCAAAACTGTGATTCTAGAAAGTTAGAAATCAAATCAACTCTCCCTCTCTTCTTGGTTAATAAATCATTTGTATCTTTTAAATATCATGAATTGATTAAAATAGACTGTACAATAAAACTGCAAACATCAGTGGTTTCCTCTAAATTTAAATAACATTGTTTTGTGTATTTTTTTCTCTGTAAAGTTTAATGTGATTATTACAAAAAGAAGAAGTGGGACTGTTGAGCAGGGCATATTTTGATTCCGCAAAGAAATTGGGTTTCTATTTAAAAACTAAATGTCTAAAGTTTTATATTAATATTTTGTAAAACAGAGACATGCAATTACAGTGTGGAGAAGTAGAAAGAAATGATTTTTTAATGAATGAGTTCTAGCAGAAGCCACTAATTTATATGATTTGTATAAAATTTCAGTGATGCCTCTTCTATTTGTTCATTTACAGTTTATCTTAATAGATTACAGTTTTTTAGATTAGATTTTAGAAGTATGAATTTAAGAAGCATTAGGTTAAAGCCACTGAAAAAAACCGAGTTTTCTTCTAGGGCTATCTTTCATTAAAATTAAGAAATATATATAATATTTATGGACATATATAAACATATATATAGGTAACATTTACATATATTTACATAATTTTATATATTGTGTGTAAGTTATAAATTACAATTTTAAAATTTTATATATCTACTCATAATAAAAGTCAAAAAAGGATATTTTGGTTAAAAACTCAAGCGCCTTTATTTACACTTAGTTCTTTGCTAATCTAACTCTATGAAATCATTTGGATCTTTCTTCTGCAAACTTTGCTATAAAAATACATAGCATGAATATTGTGTCAATAAGGGAATGTTGCATAGTGTAAAAAAGAAAAGAGTTTGTGGTTTTGAAAAGGGAGCAAGATAAATTTAAAAGCTTTAATATCAAAACAGGATTTAGAAAAGTTGCTATGTATTTGAATACATGAAAATATAACGGTTCTAATATCACTAGAAATTAAATAGTAGGAAGCAGATTTTCTTCTTTTGTATGCTAGCCAGAACTGAAATATATAAATCTTGCACTTATAAATATACATTATCTCTTTGTAGATTAACCAGATGGTGGTAAAATAAAACTCAATGTACAAAATTTTGGATACAGAGCTGCTCAAGTTTTCCTATATTCTCCAGGTGGAATGGGAGTGGGACTTTACCCGCTTCCGTGAGGTGAGCTCTGCCACCAAGAAAAGACTAGCAGCTTAAAGCAGTCACCTTCTAAGAACTCCAAACTGTCAGCTGTACAAATGGCTTTAAATTGAAAATGAGCAGAAACTGCTGCAGCAGCTACTAGGGAAGCTCTTACTAGGTAAAACTGAATGAGAATGTATGAGTGACTCTAGAATAAAGAAATTCAACTGTACATACTTGGTAGTAGTCATGTACAGGGGTACAGAGAGGGGCTTTTGGAGTTAGAGAACCTGGGTTTAGTCAATAAAGCTGTACTGCCTGAAAGAATTTAGAAACAATAATAAAAATACCTAAGATTTGGTCTGCTTTTTATTATCACTGTGCGCCAGCAGGTCTAGCAATGTTAGTGATAAGATACTACTGCTACTGGGCAGATGGCTCCCACTCCCTCTTTTACCTTGGTGCACTATTGTGTAACAGGGATATTTTAAGGACGGAAAAGGACTGCATAGAAAACCCTAAACTTCACTCAGCAGTATTGCTATTTACATTATTCTGGTATTATTATTTTGAAATTTTTGTTAAAGATTGACAGATAAACAAGCACTTTTGTTTACTTTCCAAAATAACTAATATTTTCATTTAAAGGGAAATAGATATAATTGTTTAGAATTAAAAGTGTAGAAATACTCTGTTGTTAGAACTAAGGAGTAAACATCAATACACATCTATTTTCTTAGCTTGGTTCAGTGATATAGCCCAAAGGTAATGTTTTACCATGATTTATCTTAGAGCCTAGTTACATCATTAGATTATTATCTCTGGTGCCTTTTTTCCCCCTACTGAAACCTGGCATTAATCTGAGGAAATTACCAATCTCAAATCTGGAGCAGGGACAAAATAAGCCTGCTCGTTAGAACAAGACATTTTTCAAAGATTATTGGGGCCATATCAAATGGGCACAACTACCAACCTTGCAAGGATCCCCACTAGCCAAAATTGTTATAGTATAAGCACCAAGAGGAGAATATTAATTAGGGTTGATGGAAAAACATCAAATGTATGAAATGCCATAAGTTTATAATATGACACAAAATAGAAAAGCTAATCTTATTCTACAGAAAAGAAAACATACTCATTGAATCTTGTTACACCATCATATTGATATTTTTAACTCATTTGTTATTCCAACGAACAACATAAAAATTAAAGAATGTCAAGTAAATCTGTAAGAGGAATGAAGGGGACATATCATCAGAAAAACCTCATAAATTGTGATCACTAGCAAGACAAAGCTATTAAATTCAAATTTAGTGAAGTATTCAAATATCCATATCAATCATATATTCCCAAGAATACAAAAAATGTGACAATCCATTTGAAAATTATTTAAATTTAAAATTACTTAAAGTTAAAAGGAATATTTGCTGGCCTAAATTAGGAATTACAATGCTATATTGAATCAAATGATCACACAGGACAAGCACTCCAGAATTCTGTGAGTGGACAGAAGAATGAGGTAATGTGTTTAACTAGAACCCAGGGAAGTGGGCAAAGATGTGACTTCTTTAGTGAGTTATGGAACCTCTGATATAACAATTATAAATAGAGATCAGTGTATCTCATCAAGGTCATGGGTAAGAATTTCCTCAACATCTTAGTCCAAATAGCAGTATTTAATTACCTCCATTAACTGCAATGTTAATTACTTTTTTTATGTCAATCATGTATCAACTTTTAGAATATTTGAATTTAACAAAAAAAAACTTAAAAAAACTCAAAACCATACCATTAATATTTTTAAATTAAGAAATAATCTGTATATACTTGATATTTTGTGTAATTATAAACTGTAAAACAAGTTATCTCCTTAGAATAAATCTGATGAGAAGTAAGTAGTTGAGTACTTAAACTCAGTATTTTATGTTGGAATCTCATTAAGCTTATGTGCAGTGCTGAAGTTTTTAAAAGAACTTAAGCTCTTCTCCATTTACAAATTTAACTTGTTAAAGTTATACAGCTATTCATCAGGAAGATTTTATTTGAATTACTTAAAAATTTAATTGAAGTTCCTACATAGGAATTCAGTTTAATAAATACAGTTTTAAATATTTGAATATTTAAATATTTAAACATCGTGAATTAAGTTTGTGTGTATAAAACAAACTTATAAAGGGGATCATTGAAGTGAGGGATTTATAATAATACTATTTATAAGGTAAACTTAAAAACCTAGAAAAGAGCCCCTATCTATGCTTTTACTTTCCTCTGGCGTCCACAGAGGACAAAGAGAAGGCCACCAAGAGGCCTAGAAGAATTATATGGAGATGCAGGACACAAAACCCCAGAATCTACGGGCTCCAGTATACCTGGCCATCCACGTGCCCTTCCCTCAGTGTCCCCAGCCTCAGTCCTAGTTGCCACAACAGACAGAACCTCATGCTGTGAAAAACACATTAGAGAAAATGTGACAGTCTTAGCCAAATAAATAAATAAATAAAAAAGAGCTGTAATGTTTTACTGAATAAACATTGTGAATGCCTTCACATGTATGTTACCACCACACCTTACAAATTGCCTTTTGCAGTTTGCTAACTTCAGACTCCATGTTTTCCCCTGGTCCCAGCCATCACCTGAATTAAAGGCATATTCTTAGGTTGAAGTACGTTTAAACAGAAACGTGAGAGATGATGTGCTAAGAAACTGCATTATGGTGGTCAGGCAGCTTTCGGAGGTAAACGTTTCTTGTCCTTAATTCTTGTAAAACAATGATTAGTAAACAACACATTTTAACTTACATTGGGTATCTTTGGTACTTTTCCATAACAATGTATGTATTCATACCCACTTTCCACCTGCAAAGAAATTAAAGCCACTATGAGCTTGTGGCATAAACTTTAAGAAAATGTTACAGGTGTGGCTGGCATTATATGTCTACTAGACAAAGTTGCAATAGACATGGGTCACACTGCCTAATGTGTTTGCTGCTTCATTTGTTCTTATCTCTACTCTGAGAGCCTCATACATTTCGGTGTATAGATTTCTCTTACTACAATATTAAAAACTATTAAGAAATATTTGTGTTACTTTTATTATCTTCAGAAAGGAGTTTCAATTTATAACTGTGACAATTTCCACAGCACCTGTATTTTAGAGAAACATACACACATTTTACACTTTTCTCTTTCCTGTACAATTCAAGAGTAGAGTTAGTTATCCAAAATAGGTGCAAACACAATGGATTTTTTTTCTTTGTATTCAACGTGTAATGAGTGCTTTCTGTCTGATATTTGTCCCAAGAACTTACTTGTATTAATTCATTAAATACTCAAAACTGTAAGATACGTACTATTACTAGTCTCATTTTATAGACAGGGAAGTGGAGGTGTTAGGAGTTTAAATAACTTGCCCATGGTCCCACAGCTAAGATATAAATGTTTCTGGGATTCAAACCCCTCAGGACAGTCTGTTTCCAGAATTTCTGCTTCTGCCATTATGCAATACTCCCTCTCCTCCATGATAGTTTTTCACTTTGTAAAATAAAAAGCAGAGTGGTTTAAATTATGATTCAGCTATTTATTACATGTGTAGTTTCTTTAATGGTTTAAAAAATTTGGCTGCTGCACCTTGCTTAGTACCCCTTGAAATAAAAATCTTTCCTTTGGCACTATCCTCTGGATGCCCTTCAGTGTCACAAGTACTATGCAGTCATTCCATTGACATCATTAGGTCTAACGGTTCACCAGAAATCAGGTGCTATGCACCTTCTAATCAAAGCCAGCTGATACTATTTAGGTCTCTTTTTAGAAAACTTATTTTTTTAAACAAAAACACATCTTTCTGAGAACGTAGATGCCAATTTAATGTGCATTAAAACATCAGAAATCTCTTTATGGATTATAATGGGAATGCTGGCAGACCCTTCCCTGCATCAGGGTTGGGTGGGTGATACTACTGTATGTAGCTGTCATCATAGCATATTTGTGCAACAAAATTAAAATCTTGGTCAGGAATCAGATAGAAGCTCGATATTTTTGATTCACTTTTCTCTGTTATTGCTTATCATCCTTGAAGATGTATATTTTGGCATCCTGAAAACAAGGAATCTGGTTCCTATTGCTTTAGGCTGTATAAATATACCATGTTTATATTAAAATGATAGGCAAATATAGTTAAAGTTGAAAAACATGACCACAGAAAACATTTTTTTTCCTCTCATTACTAAACATGCTGACTTTTTTTTTTATTTTTATTAACTTTTGCCCATGGCCAAAAGAACCTTCTTCACATTTTAACACTTTCAGAGATGCCTTTCATATGGCCCGAATATATTCTATTATAAATATTATTGTGGTTATAAAATTAGGAAAGTATATATTTTACAAGCATGCAATACCGCAATATACCCTTCAGTAACCGTGAATATTATAATTCTATTTTTAAAAATAATTATAAGTATTTCCATGGTTTACCTTGCAAAGCAACTGGCTTTTAAGACAAAGCAATGAAGTGGAAAGAGGAGTTGAAAAGAAATGGATTTGAGTCCTGACTTTACCATTTACTAGGTGTGTGACTTTGAACAAACCCTTTAACCACCTTGATCCTCAGGTTTTTAATATTTATAAGGGCTAATAATATCTCCTTCCCAGGGTCATTGTGAAGTATACAGAATAAACACATATTAAAAACCTCACAGAGTGGACACCCAATAAATACTACTCCTGTATCACCCCCATCTTCTTTCTATTTGATCAATTTAGCTAATTAAGTTAAATGCAATTTGTTTGTGCTTGAATATCCATTCACAATTTTCTGAATTACATAGAATTCATACTGACAAACATATTACTCTTTCTATTTTTAAAAAGCAAGTTTGCTCTTCATATAGATTTATAGTGTTTACATTCTTTCTGTACATCTTTTGGCTGATTTTATAGTTTTGGAAGGCATTATTAGTACTCTGGTTTTTACATAACCAGTTCCTAGCAGATACGAATTGTTTGTATAAAAGATTTTAATTCTAAATAATAAATCACAATTATGCATCAATTGCTATTTTTTTCTACTCTTGGGTTTCCGTGAATGATTCCCTCTTAATTGCTATGATTAGATGATAATTTAGCAAATTATACTTACAATGTAAATTACGGATGAATCTCTGATTGTAGAGACTCTGTTGGTTCCCTGCATCTCATCCCCAGGACTACTTCTAATTTTAGCCGTAGTCTTAGATTTATGCAGTGTCCCACCTCAAGCAAGTGTCCCCACCTTTGCTTTCTGCTTGCCAAAACAAAAAACCACTGCTGTTTGCACACACTAGGGTGAGAGATCTAGGAGAGTTACCAACCAACCCCTCTGCACTTCCTCAACCAATGGAAAATGGGAACCATTTGATCAATTACCTAGTTTCTATCCTTCCTAGAATTCAATGCATTTTATGCTCTACTCAGAGATCCTTATGGAGTGAGGCCCTGTTGTCTCCCGCAGCAACTTACCAAACCCAGTCTTCTATTGGGTTTCCTGCTTCCCTGCTTCACTCCTCTCCTGCCACCTGGGATCACTCCCAAATAAGCTGCCCACACCCAAGTCTTTGTCTGAGGCTCTGCTTTTGAAGGAACCCAATATAAGATACTGACCTTGCAGCTCACCTCTTAAAATTCTTTACTCTCTTTTCCTTCCAAGATGAAGCCCAGACTTTTTAACAAGATAAGCAGGGAAGATGCGACAGGATTTAACCTATGTTTAATCTCCTACTATCTTTTCTACATGACTAAACTCTAGCAGTACTTAAAAACGTGCTTATTATTATAACTAGGTTATAGTTATAATAGATTATAACTAGATTCTCAAATGCCTTGTATTTTTACAGATGCTTTTTTTGGCCTAGAATAATATTCTATGTATTTGTTTTCTTTGTTTAGAAACACGATCTTGCTCTGTTGCCTCGGCTGAAGTGCAGTGGCACAATCATGGCTCACTGCAGCCTTGAACTCCTGGGCATAAGCAATCCTTCCACCTCAGCCTCCCAAGTAACTAGGACTACAGGTGCACAACACCATGCCTATACACACACACACAAACACACATATATATATAAAATATTTGGGTGCCAAATCAGGTATGCATACTGCATACTCCCATTATATTACCATTCCTTATTTTACCATAATTGTAGAATTCCATCTAAGAATTGGCAAAAATTGGTGGATAAATATTATTCCTCAATTCCTGTGCATTGCTAGTGAGAAAGCAACTCATTTTAAAGGGAAATAGAATTAGGTCAATGGCCTACAGTGCGGTTGTCACACTTAGCAAATAAAATATCAATTTGAATTTCAGACAAATAACATTTTAATGTATAAGGATATCCCATATATTGAATGACATATACTTTAAAATGCACTCATTGATCAGAAATTTAACTGGAAATCATGTATTTTATCAGGCAGCCATATAAAGCCTGAGAACCACGGGAATGCTTATGCAGGAAAGAGAGGCACAGCTCTAGGTCTCCAGTGTCTTGCTTGGAGCCTTTGAGATAAAGGGCCTCAGGGAAGCCACAGTTAAAGCAATCTGGCTGGCAGGGGAGAAAAAAGAATTACTACTGAGTAGTTGTTTCTAGACACTATAATAATAACCAGACTAATGACCTGGGAAATAACTGCTGTGCTAATCCCTCCCTCCCACTAAACTATGAACTCCTTAATAGCAGGTACTGTGTTGTAGTCATTTTAGATCAGCACTATGAAGTGCAATGCTTTTAACACGGTAGGTATTATATGCATATATATATATATGTGTATGTATATATAAAGTACATGTTTAGTATGTAGCATATTAACATTTATGTAAATATGTTTGTATATAATATATGCATAATGATTTAGAGAAAGAAACTTGAAATATGAAAATGTTACTTTCTTGTAAGTTACCTACTTCATAAGAGCTATTTATTAGTACTTAGTGCCAAGATTCTGATTTTTCTAGTTATTATTTTCCATATTATCTCTTACTTCAAAACATTCATTTCTAGAATTATAAGGTAACGATTTTAAAACAATTTATAGATTTTTTTCCATTTTCTACTTACAATATGATTAAATTAAATGTTTAAAAATGTCTGTACTCCCAGTTACTTGGGAAGCTGAGGCAGGAAGATCATGTAGTCCAGGAGTTTGAGTCCAGTCTGGGAAACACAGCGAGACCCCCATCTCTTAAAAAAAATAGTATTGATTTGGGTCTCTGTCTGGATCCTTATACTATCATAATAAAAATCACCAGCAAACCTCATTTTTCTGCCATGGATTTGCAAATAAACTTGAGGAATCTTCTTTTTTTTTCTTTTTTTTTTAACATTCCAGGCAGTTAGCTAAAAAAATCCACCAGAAATTTTTTTCAAAACAATTAACCAATATTAGAAGAATAAAAAAATTATAAGCACGCTGGAGGGACATATGTAACAACTGACTGAATGGGTAATTCACATGAAAGTCTAGGTATTAGTCACCACTTTTCAATTGTCCTCCATAAAGACATTACACAAATGTGCCAGTCCTCTTCACTGTCTTTTGGGAAATAATAACGACTTTTTCAAGGTTTCCAAGAACAAACCTCTGGTATGTTCAAAACTGGGCTAGGGTTATGGAGAATAGGCTTTTGTTTTGAGATTAGTCACAGACGTCACTTCACCTCTCAGTTCAGTTTTTCTTTGTTCTGGAAACGAATTAGACATAAAATATAACAAGACACAATGAACACCAAGATGAGTTAAAATCACACTTCAGGGAAACAGATGGACAGGTGAATGGAAGAAAGACGGGATATTGTATTTTTTACTTTGTTAGTATCTTTACTGTTGAGCACCAAATTCTTATTTAAAAAGTTCTCATTTACCAAAGGGCAAGGAAAATTAGAAATCATAATTTTCTTTAATTTTAAATTTAAAATATTTTCTTTAAATGTCCTATCATTAAATATTTGATGGATTGAGGTTATTTTGGTGAGTAAAACTTAAACCACACATTTTTTAAAAAAACAGAATAATCTTTATTAATAGTATTGTACCCCCCATTCCCCAGGAAACTCAGCATGTTTGAGGCAGACGTGATTTTTATAATTCGATTAGAATCTGAAAAAAAAGCCTTTTAAAATAATTCCCCCAAATGTTATCTGTATGGATTTGATCATGCTCCCTATTAAAACCATTAAAATCTGATTCTTCTATCAATGGAACTTGGGATATTGCATCAGTTAAACCATAATAGTGAATCCTGGAATCAAAGTTAGAGTAATATTTCAAATCCATCATTAGTGCTTCAAATAACAAAAGCTGACATTTTGTGCTCATTTGCAGTCAGCAGGAATTTGGCAGGAAGATATCAAGTAGAGGGTTTCAGAAATTTTTCACAGAACTGATGGGACGTCTGTATGGTATTTTTCTCTGGTGAAGAGCAAACTTTTGTAACCAGTGTGAATAACAAGATTAAAGCCAATATGTGCCTGATCAGACCACTCTTCTGCACCTAGAAAAATTACAGTTATCCAGAACTCTGTCCTCTCCACAGCTAAGCAGGCAGAGATACCTGTGGCATTCATGTAGGTTTTATGACTAAATTTTGTCATACTTTTTCTGTATCAAATACCTTGGCAAGTGGGCAGATCACTTTCCACTACACAAAAGCCCCTTTTTATATTTGGTATCTTCTTTAGAAAGTGCACAGAAGATATATAACCAGAGCCTAGCAGTCAACTCCTTTTTCTTGTAATTGTCTTTACATATGAAAACTAATCTGCTATAAATCAAACAAAATGTTATTTTAAACACTTTCTTTTTTTTGAGACAATGTTTCGCTTTTGTTGCCCAGGCCAGAGTGCAATGATGCAATCTCGGCTCACCACAATCTCCGCCTCCTGGGTTCGACCAATTCTCCTGCCTCAGCCTCCCAAGTAGCTGGGATCACAGGCATGCGCCACCATGCCTGGCTAATTTTGTATTTTTAGTAGAGACAGGGTTTCTCCATGTTGGTCAGGCTGGTCTTGAACTCCCAACCTCAGGTGATCCGCCCGTCTCAGCCTCCCAAAGTGCTGGGGTTACAGGCGTAAGCCACCGCGCCCGGCCTTAAACATTTTTTTATGTAACAAGTATTTACCAAGTACCTACTACACAGCAAGCATTTTTATTGGCTATTAGCATATAGCTGTAAGGAAAACAGGGCTTCTTTTGTTACTTAGCTTAGGTCCTAATGGGAAGATACACAATAAAGAAACAGACAACATGCCAGGTTGTGGGAAGTGTCCTGAAGAAAAGGATAAAAAATAAGGTGGGGAGAGGATGGTAGAGAATCATCAAAGAATGGCGAGCATGGCCTCTTTGATAAGCTGTGATGTGAAGGGGTGGGTCTTGTAGCTCTGAGAGGAGAGAATATTCCAGACAGAGAAACTAGTCACATACAAAGGTCCTGTGGCAGGAATGTAGTCAACGTATTTGAAAAATTGCCCATGTGGTTGGAGATGGTTTAGGTGTAGTGTAGAGGTCAGAAGAGATCAAGTCAAAGAGGCAGTGGGTGGTCACATTACAGGGGAATTTATAGGCCATGATAAGGACTTTGGATATTAGTAGGGGTGGATGGAAACAATTGGAATGTTCAGCAGAGGAATGGCGAGCTCCAGCGTGATTTCAAAGGATTGCTTTTTCTACTGTGAGGAGAATACACTATAAAAGAATGAGTTTGGAAGCCAGGAGACAGTAATGCAGAGGTGTGATTGTGGCTTGGACCAAGGAGGAGAGCGAGAGAAAAGAGGAGTCAAAAATGACTTCAAGATTTTTGGGGTAAGTAACTGATAAAATACAATCTATTGGAATATAATATATTGAGATGGGGAAGATTGGATAATAAATTTGGAGAAAGTAATCAAAAGTTGGATTTCGTACATGTGTAAACTTGAATTGTCTGTTAGACATTCAGAGGTGATGTCAAGCTGGCAGCTGATATATGGATATACTAATTGGAGGAACTGTTAAGGCTGGAGAGGTGCATTTGGGAGTAATCAGTGCATGAAGGGTATTTAAAGACATGGGCATGAATGAAATCACTAGAGAGTCAGTGTAAATAGAAAAAAAGAAAGAAAAACTTTGAGGATTGAGCTTTGAAGCATCCAGCGTTTAGAGGCTGGAGAGATAAAACAGGTCAAGGAACCAGGAAAGAGTGGACCAGTAAAGTGACCAGGGAACCAAGAGACAGAGGAGTCTTGGAGTCCAACTGAAGAAAGCATTTAGAGAAAAAAAAAAAGTGTTCAATGGTACCAGATGTGACTGAGAGATCAAATAAAAAGTAAACAAAAATGTGTATTGGATTTGGAAACTTTTTGGTCATTAGTGACCTTAACAAGTGCAATTTCTATGTGCTGGGTAGGTGGGCAGTGATGTGTTGGAAAATTTTCAAAACTGACAATCTGGAGAAAAAAAACAAAAAACAAAAAAGCAAAAATCCAACAATGCCGATTGAAACATTTTCCAATTTGCATGGTGTAAACAGAACCATCATGGCTAATTTCAATCTTCCAACGTGACTTTTCTTAATACAGAATTAGAAAATGACATGCACAACTGGCTCTTGCAAGCAAGAGAAAAGGGGTGTGAATAAAAAATTACAAACAGAATTCTATTAAAAATATACATGCAACAAAGTAAAAATAGCTTATTCATTTTAAGACATATTAGAAAGTTATATATGTCTATAAAATGTATGTCCTTGGAACTAGTTACAAGGTCTTGCCATTTATTGATATCGTAAATACATTTAATATTTGCTAGAGAATTTTTCTACCTAGCATTATTAAAATGTCTGCATATTTTCATGCCTTTCAAAGAGAAAAAATAATCTCTAGATTTAGCCTTGGACATATGTAACTTGATATCTATTTATTTACTGACATTTGAGCAGTGTATTGAAATGGTTAGCTCTCTTTCTTGTCTTGGGTGTGTTAGTGCTAAAAAAAAAAAAAATCCACTAAAGTGTGCAACTAATGCTCCTTTACATGAAAACTCCCATTTTATACCTTCACTGGTAAATAACTTTTTAAATTTTACTAGTAGCATGTGTTCATTATAGAAAAAGAAACAATAATACGAATAAGCAAAATATAATATAATTGTATATATAATGTACAAAGCATTGAACAGAGAATACATAAAGAACCTTTAGAAATCAGGTAGATTTCTAAAAGAAAAAGGTAACTAGCCAATAAAAAGGTGAGCAAATTAAATAAGAATTTCATTTCATAAGGAAGAAAGCTCAAAAGGTTTATAAACACAGGAAAAGATGCTCAATCTAATGAGTACTCAGAGAAATACAAATTTGAATAACAATAAGACACAGTTTCATGCCCACTAGATTGGCAAAACTTTAAAGAAAGGACATTGTCAAGGGTGTAGAACAAGAAAAACTCTGATCAGAATGTAAATTTATATAACCAAGTTACAAAGCTGATTGGCACTAATCAGGAGAGTTGAATATGCATACAACTTACAATTTAGCATTTAGTATTCTCCAAAAAAATGCCTGCACATGTAACCACAAAACTTGTATGAGGATATCTAAAAGAGCACTGTTTGTAATACCAAAAAACAAAGAACCAACATTAGAATAAATAAATTGAGGTAAACTCATGTGATAGAATACTGCTAGCACTGAAGATAAACAAGTGACTGCTACATGCATCAACTTAGATAAATCTCAAAAATGTAATATTAGGTGAAAGAAATAAGTATGATTCATACATATAGTATGATGAATATATATGATAATAATATATATAGTATGAATGACTATATTACATGAGTGAATATATAAGATATATGTAGCATTCATCTATATACTATGATTATGTATAGTGTAATGAATACATAGCATTCTGATGAATATATATTGTTTGATTTATCCTATAAAAAGTTTCTTTTTAAAGGCAAACAAGAAATATACATACGCTGGTGGTTAAAAATATAAAGAAATGGAAGGGGCTGATTAACACAAAATCAGGATAGTGGTTACTTCTGGGTGGTGGAAAGAGTAGATGATATTGGAGGGTGGTATACAGAAGGTTTTAAATTTACTAATAATGTTCTGTGTCTTAATCTTGGTGGTATAATCATCAATGTCCCTTTTATGATTTCTAAACTAGAAATGTATTTTATGTTGTTTTATGTGCACACTATTTTTTTCTGCATAATACTACTCTATACATATACCAAAAATGAACAACTAGAGGAAGAAGAAACAGTAGACAGTTAAGAATCTTCTATCCTGGGCAACACAGACCTCATCTCTACTGAAAACAACAAAAAGTGGTGGTGTGTGCCTGTAGTCCCAAATACTTGGGAGGTTGAAGCAGGAGGATTGCTTAAGCCTGTAAAACTGAGGCTACAGTGAACTATGATGGTGCCACTGCACTCTAGCCTGGGTGACAGAGCAAGACTCTGTCTTAAAAAAAAGAAAACACAATCTTTTTTTTCTTTTTTCTTTTTATTATACTTTAAGTTCTGGGATACATGTGCAGAATGTGCAGGTTTGTTATATAGGTATACACATGCCATGGTGGTTTGCTGCACCCATCAACCCGCCACCTACATTAGGTATTTCTCCTAATGCTATCCCTCCCCTATCTCCCCACCCCCAAACAGGCCCCGGTGTGTGAAGTTCCCCTCCCTGTGTCCATGTGTTCTCATTGTTCATCTCCCACTTATGAGTGAGAACATGCAGTGTTTGGTTTTCTGTTCTTGTGTTAGTTGCTGAGTCCCTGCAAAGGACATGAACTCATCCTTTTTTACGGCTGCACAGTATTCCATGGTGTATATCTGCCACATTTTCTTTATGCAGTCTATCGTTGATGGACATTTGCATTTGTTCCAAGTCTTTGCTATTGTGAAGAGTGCCACAATAAACGTGTGCATGTGTCTTTATAGTACAATGATTTATAATATTTAGGTATATACCCAGTAATGGGATTGCTGGGTCAAATGGTATTTCTAGTTCTAGAACCTTGAGGAATCACCACACTGTCTTCCACAATGGTTGAACTAATTTACACTCCCACCAACAGTGTGAAAGCGTTCCTATTTCTCCACATCCTCTCCAGCATCTGTTGTTTCCTGACTTTTTAATGCTCGCCATTCTAACTGGCATGAGATGGTTTCTCATTGTGGTTTTGATTTGCATTTCTCTAATTATCAGTGATGATGAGCTTTTTTTCATATGTTTGTTGTCTGCATAAATGTCTTCTTTTGAGGAATGTCAGTAATCTAGGTAAGCAACATAGATCTGGGCTATGTTGACAAGAGTGGGAATGGAGACAAACAATGCAAATGACAGTAGAGAATATAAAGCAATCAAACCTATTGGTTGCTGGGCAATGGACATAAGAGAGCAGAGTTAATTTAAGGTGTCTCCATGCTGTGAAACCCTGTCAACATTGAAAGACAACAGAATTAGAGAGAAAATGGCATAACAGCAGGCAGAAGCAGAATTGCCCTTATTGGGGAGCAAAGTCAGAAGTGGAAATTAATATTTGAGAGTCATCGGGTTATTATGACAATTGGCTATACATTAGTGGATACATTATCCTAGGGAAAGAGTGTAAAATAACAGCATAGAGAATTAGGCTTTGAGGAATTTCCTTAACAGAAAATAAGGAGGGAGTTAAAGGAAGTCTTGTCCTCCCAGAAAAATATTTTGAAAACCACAAAATTGATAATCTCATCTCCACTAGCCAAAACTCTTCACAGCTTCAGATAATTTCTAAACTCTACAGCATTCTACAAAATGCTATGTATGTTCTGATTGTATCTCCAGCCAGCTCCAGCTCCTGTGACTACCACCTATCTGCCATACACACTGAAGTATTTGCCGTCTTCTCCCATTGCTGCATGACCTTGACCTTGTAATTACTTTCCCTTCTGCCTGGATAGAGCCTTATCATCACACCAGATCCAGCAACCCCTCCTCTTAGAAACCTCCCTTTACTGCTTTAAGTTGATCAGAAGCCCCACTTTTCCACTTCACAGCAATCTTTCCACCACTGTATCACACATTTATCATACTCTTATATAATTGTTTCATTCTTGTCTCTTGCCTGAAGATGCGGCTAACTTTCATTTCTGTATCCACACTTAGCTGCAAGTGCACCAAGAAGGCCTTTAATAAGTGTTTGCTAAATAAATTAATGGATGACTAAATAAATCAGTAATAAATGAAAAAGCCAAATGTTTCAAAAAACATTTATCAGGAGACATTTGGAAAGGGGAGTGAATGGTTAATAAAATCTTGTTACACTCAGGCTGTGGGGAATGGGAAAGGAGAAAACACTTGGTTTAAAAATAAAGTGGTAAGAGACACAGCCTCCAAGAGGACTCTAGCTCCAGAGCTGCCTGCCTTCAACGGGGTCCTAGCAGCATGGTCCTAGTGGCAGAGACCAGCACCACTGTGAGTGAGATAGTCACTCTGGGTCCCGACCAAAAGCCCCAACCAAACTGCTTTAACCTCGTGATGATGGGCTTTGTGATGGATTTCAATGTGTTCATGGCAGTTCTTCAGCAACTTTTCCTGTCTCAAGATCAGAATACAGGTTTGGATCAGGCATGGTGGCTCATGCCTGTAATCCCAGCACTCTGGGAGGCCAAGGTGGGAGGATGGTTAGAGCTCAGCAGTTCAAGACCAGCCTGGGCAACATTGCAAAACTCTTCATCTACAAAAAATACAACAACAACAACAAATTAACCAGGCATGGTGGCATGCACCTGTAGTCCCAGCTACTCTAGGGCCTGAGGTGGGAGGATTGTTTGAGCCTTGGAGGTTGATGCTGCAGCGAGCTGTGATCATGCCATTGCACTCCAGCCTGGGTGACAGAGCAGGAACCTGTCCCAAACAAACAAACAAATACAGGGTTGGGGGTTGATGGGTGGCACTGAGAAAATCATTATACAGGGTGGTGGCACCTTTGGCACAGCTGTGGCCATGGAATAGGCATCTGATGCTAACCAGGGAAGTGGTTGCTGGCTACATGTATACCCTCCCATCAGTACCAACCCATGTACTATAATAAAACAAAGTCTTTGAGTAGTCTGAAAACAAAACAAAACAAAACAACAACAACAAAATAACATTGAGGTAGTCAGTGGTGAGCTCCAGGACTTTTAAGTTCAGCAAGTACTTAGGCCAGAAGCCATGTGAAGGATGGGTGGGGAGTACACTCTGAGCACTGAGGGTTAAGTGAAAAATAGAGGCACCATGGGACTATTTTATTTTATCTTCTTTTATTTTATTATTTTGAGACAGGGTCTCACTCTGTCACCCAGGCTGGTGTGCAGTGGCACAATCACAGCTCACTGCAGCCTTAACCTCCTGAGCTCAAGCAATCCTCCCACCTCAGTCTCCCGAGTAGTTGGGACCACAGGTGCATGCCACCACACCTGGCTAATTTTTGTATTTTTTGTAGAAATGGGATTTCACCGTGTTTCCTAAGCTGATCTCAAACTCCTGGGCTCAAGCAATCTGCCCGCCTCGGTGTCCCAAAGTGCTGAGATTACAGGAATGAGCCACCGCACCCAGCCACCATGTGATTAATTTTAGTTGAAAAGTCCAGTGACTAAAAGCATCAGTGAGGTTATTCAGATACTTTGAGAAGAGTGTGGACACAGATATGCCTGGATGAATCAGTGATGGAGGGTACATTAAGAAGGTGCCATTAAAGAGCAAAAGGGTTTGTGGGAACTGGAAAGTGATCTTGGGTCAGTGCACTGGTAAGCTCATATTCTGGAAGGAAGGGTGAGATAACGATTGTAGAGATAAACTTAGCGTTAAATGGGGAGGAGGAGGATGAAGGTCTAAGTGAGTGTCTTGTTGGGAGCACCTACAGTAGGAAATGTGCTTGAGCATGGATGAAGGAAAAGGAAAAAATTTAACTGAAGAATGATGATCTGGGAAGTGTATTATGGATTTACTGTCATCTGGGTGGTTCCACAATATAGCTCTAGGGCTGCAAAGAAAATCAGAAGCTACTGCTCACAGTTGATAAAGATAAGCTGCCCAACCTTCCATGTGCTCCCGTTTTCAAAATATCCAAAGCACCTGTGTATTTCCTATGTTTTCCAAACTTGGTTTGTAGAAGGTACTCAGCAATTAGTCCAGGTATCTTCCTTTATTTTAATATTTAAAGTCTTTCTGGTTCACATCCATTGGTTTAAATAAGAACACATCTGTCTACCACTCCCTGCTCCCAACACATACCAAACATCATGTATTGATTTTTCTGTTACTACAATATTGAAGTCTCAATACTCAAAATTACCCTTTATACAAATGCTCATGTTTCTTAGTTTTCATGTCTGCATGTTAAAATAGGTGAATGTTGGAATCTAAATAGTGATTTTTACAGCACCAATAAATATTGTTTATGAATAAATATATATATAATTTTTTCTTTGAGATAGAGTTTTGCTCTTGTTGCCCAGGCTGGAGTGCAGTGGCACAGTCTCAGCTCACTGCAACCTCTGCCTCCCGGGTTTAAGCGATTCTTCTGCCTCAGTCTCCTGAGTAGCTGGGATTACAGGCACATGCCACCATGCCCGGCTAATTTTTTGTATTTTTAGAAGAGACGGGGTTTCATTTTGACCAGGCTGGTCTCAAACTCCTGACCTCAGGTGATCCACCTGCCTCGGCCTCCCAAAGTGCATGTCTTCAATATTCCATCTTTTGCCTTTGTGATTTTATAATATGTACTCGAGATCTCAATAACCTACTTTTTGAAACAAGGATGAGTTGCATCAATATGGCTCAAAAACTTTCTGCTCCTGATACCTATAGCACCTCAACTTTGTAGCATAGTAGTCAGTTCCTGGTATCAGTGGTTAGTCCCTGTTTGAATGCTGGTCCATTGCTTCCCAGTTGTATAAGTTTAAGCATGTCACTTACTCCTTCTAAGCCTCAGTCCCTGCATCTGTGAAGTGGAGATTAGTATCAGCTCATGAAGTTACTGAAAACCATAAATGAGCATGGTGCTGGCACATGGAGTATTCAACAAATATTTATTAGTTGTAGAAAAGTTATAATGGTATTATGATTTTAAAGACAAGCTTGCTTTTAAATTTTGCATCACTTTTTTAATGGTATTAAAATAAAAATAAAACAGATTCCTCTTCCTCATCTCTCAATCTGGTAGAATAATTGGTCTTGTGGTATGAGGCCAAGACAATCAGTTTCTGATATGTTAAAAAATCTGGAAATGATACCAGGTATTTAAGAATGTCTCAGATAATAAAAGTCTATAAAATTGAGGATGCCGATGTTTTTTTCAAATACAATTAGTAAGAACACATTGAAGGTATGAACTTGATGACCTTCTCCTGGTTTGATGTCATTTTTTAGCGGTTGCCAAAAAAATGAAAGCTCTATAATTTAGGGTGAGTGAGCAGAGAAAGAATAAGCAAACTAAAAATTGTTAGTTGACTTCAGGGGATAGAGTTGGTCCCCTGGAACCAGCTCTTTCTAATATTAAGTGACTCTCAGTTGCTGCTCCAAAAATCATGACAATGTCTTTGAATTTGGTTTCTGTAGAGAGACTGGGACTTATTAAACCCACCACAGCCCCAGATTTCCAACCATATTAGGCATTTGCGAGAGCCTTGCCCCGCAGAACGTGATCTAAAGGCTGCCAAAATGAATGGCAAAGCTGCTACATATCAGGATATCATTAGTGGATTGCTTATATCTAGAGATTACTTTCAAAGGTTATTTAGTAAACTGTAATTTTAAGCCTATTTCGTGTGCCTGGCCTCGAGAAAGCAGTAAAAATTTTAGTTGCTATGGGACACTCTAGAAAGAACACAAAATTCACAACAGTATCAACAAAAAGTAAATATTAAAATACAAGTATGTACACATATTAGAGTGATAGATTCTGAAATTTAGAGAACTGAAGATTTGTACTCATAATAAAACTAGTCATAGTACAAAAATATGAACACAATTATGATATGTGAATATTATCAAAACAACTGACCAGATGATTTTTAAAAATAAGAAAAAGTTCATTGTGCAGTGTCACAGAAAAAATTTTCAGACTGAAATTTTACTTACCTCACTAGCTGGGCTCATTATTACAAAATAATTTAGAGTTCTCAGAGCAGTCTCTTCTATGCTCTGAAGAAATTAAGGCAAGTTTTTTTCATACACTTAGTAAGTCTTTGATTTAGTGTTACCATTGTTGCACTAAAAATAATATAGGTACTTTCTACTGTTAGAGAACTTTGGGGCAGAATTTTACCACAAGTGAGTGGTAAATATCAACTAACTGCTTTATCATTCAATTTCTTATATGTTAGAAAAACTCCCTTTTACGCAATTACCAATTAATCATCAAATATTGATAGACCCCCTACTCTGTGTCTAGCCCAATGCTTAGCATTGGCAGTTATGGACATAAATGTGATAGACATGGTCTCTGTTCCCATGGAGTTTGTAGTCTATTGAGGAGGGTGTGCAAAATGTGAGTAATTACAAGACAGCTGAGACTCTCACCAAAGGTTGAGTACAGAGCACTATGGGAGCACGTACTAGGGAATTAACCAATTTCCAGCAAATAAAAGTAAATAATTCATGTAGATGGGAAGCACCTTAAAACCGATTTTTCTGGATTAGTACATAGTTTTCTTCAGTACACTTCAGTACACTGAACATAAATATTTCAAAGCCTTAAAGTTTTTATACCTGGCCTCTTCCCCAAAATTGTTTGAGGCAGTTAATATTTCAGTTAGCAAATTAGTCTTACATATCTATGAAACAAATGCAAATACTTTCATCTTTTATCAATAAACTTTAAACAAGATAAGCCACCCCAATCTTTGTTGTTAATTTCAACCCTTTCGTCCTTTTCAGCTGACAAAAAAGAGCAATCCGTCATTCCAAAAGGTGCATATCTTTGTGCCTTCTCATATGTACCACACTTTTGGTTGAAGGTCTGTCTAGATGTCTGCTTCAGCAATAAATATTTTTCCTTTACCACATGACAAGCATTTAATTGACAATCTGATAAATGCTACCAACAAAAAAAAAAAGCTATCAACTCTTTCCTCCAGTGTTCTATCATCAATTATCTCACCATTCAGAATATCCATAAAATATTCAGATGACTATGTAATAAAAAAGCTGTGGATGTATGCCATTGTGAGATAGCATATGTTCAGCAGCAAATGCTCAGTGACCTAGGAAGTGCTTCTTCCTCTCATAACACATGCCTTGGACAATCTTAACAGAAGTTCTGAAGTGGTAACCAAAACATGCTTCCTTCCACGACAGATGATGCATCCTGTCATTTTTTAGAAAAGTGATTTAATCATTTCAATGAAATGCTTTTTGAAACAAAATTAAATTTTAGCAGTTTACGTACTTTCTACCTGATACTGTGCTTTTTTCACATACTAGCCTTATTGATGGCAGGATACAAGGAAAGGCACGTTAAAAAGCCAAGCTAGAGTTCTGTATGTGAAGTATATATGTATTTTTTAATATACATCGAAGGCTAAGTAACAATCATTTATCCTACCTGGGCTTCAGTTTCTCCACCTCTCAAATGGTTCAAGGAGTCAGGGATTTGGCAATCTGAGCTTTTCCCTGCAATACTGTTTTAATGTGGAATAAAAGGGTACACTTTAAGAAAAAATTACTGTGTAGTCTCTCAGCCGTAAAAAGAAATGAATTAATGGCATAAGCAGCCACCTGAATGAGATTGGAGACTATTATTCTAAGTGAAGTAACTCAGGAATGGAAAACCAAACATCGCATGTTCTCGCTCATAAGTGGGAGCTAAGCTATGAGGATCCAAAGGCGCAAGAATGATACAATGGACTTTGGATACTCAGGGGGAAAGGGTGGAAAGGGGTTGAGGGATAAAAGACTACAAACAGGGTGCAGTATATATTGCTCAGGTGATGGGTGCACCAAAATCTCACAAATCACGACTAAAGAACTTACCCATGTAACCAAACACCATCTGTTCCCCAGCTACCTATGGAAATATATTGAAAAAAAAAAGAAAAAAAATTACTTAGTAGTCTTGTAGAAAGAAGATTGGACTTTGTCATATCAATTTGAAAAGATAAAACTGAAGGGAACTATAGGAATAATTTAATCAAATCTTTTCATTTTGTGCATGAAAAACTGGAACCAAAAGTGGTTAAAGAAATTGCCCCAGGCTACACAAACTGTTTAGGGGCAGAACCGAGATTAGAACCCTGCCTTCTTGGCTCCTGGCTTAAATTTTAGCAACTAGGATGATAGTCACGAACCTGTTTCTTATTTGTAAAGAAGATTGAAATTAACAAATGATAATGATGACTAACATTAAAGACGTGATGTACAAACTAAAAGAAAGACTAGCCCAAGGAGCCTGAAACTCTATACGCAGATCTGGGCTCCACAGCCACCTCTGGCCTGTATAGCACCTACCTTTTCAACTGCTATGTCAAAAAAATTAGATGATCTTGTGAGTCTTTATGTATTTATATGCAGATTAAAATAAAATCTTTAGGGAAAAGAGGATAAATAAATTCAGAATACAATATTAGGAACAAAATCAACCAGCAAGACTCAAATTTGTGTAGTTCAGGACTTAAGAATTCAGGCGTTTGGCATCTAACAAATCTGAGTTCACATTACAGCTCTGCCACTTCAAACTGTTAATTTAGTTTACCTCTCTGAGCCTCTGTTTCCTCATCTGTCAAATAGATTTAATAATATTTACCATAAAGACTAGCCAAGATTGTGTGTATATAACTCATTGTGTCAACCTACTGGTATATAAACATGAATTGATTTAACCTAATTTCCCTAAATTGTGGCAGTTCCTTTGATAACATCATAGTCATATGCCCTAACTGTAAAGTCACCTTTGCTTAAAGAATAACATATTTTTGATATATCAGAATAGTATCCATATAAGCATATAAGACTCATTCCTGGTGATTTTAAAACTTCAATCTCCTGGCAGCAAACCACCATGGCACATGTATACCTATGTAACAAACCTGCACATTCTGCACATGTATCCCAGAACTTAAGTATAATTTTAAAAAAACCTTCAATCTCATAATTTCATATTTTTTCAAAGCTCAAACTTGGAGCATGTGAGCAGGAGTAGAGCACAGTGTGCATTTCTATATTTTATGTGTTGATTCCTCTCTATCTTTCTCCTAGTTTCCATTCCCACAGGCTTCAGCCTCTAGGATTCAGTCACTTGTAGGATGTCTCCCTCCCCCAACCATTAAGGAGAGAGAGGTGATTCTGCCCAAGTGACTACTATTTGCTGGTGTGGGGAGGAGGCTTTGTCTGATACAAGAACACAGCTCCTGCCCTTTATTTTTATCTGTTGCTTCATGTGAAGCCACTGCAACCCTTGAGCTCCTTGGACCCCTTGAAATCTATGGAGAACTGAGATGGAGGGGGATTGGCCCATCTTCTTTGACGTTCTCTACAACTTGGTCTCTTCAAGCACCTTTGGCTCTGACAATTCCTATGAGCTTCTAGCCATCAGAAATCTCTAACATAGGAGTGGAAACCTCAGTCTTCAAGGGGTATTAATCATGTCACTAGCTTCTGTAAACTTGATGCTTTAACATTGGCCCTATGTGTATATGCTGGACATGTCTTGTTCTGAACAACATGATAATATGCCTGGGTCAACTGACCTTGGCCTCCTGCTTCTTCGTTCATTTAGCAAACTGCCCCCCTCTGCCATTCCCTCTTCTAGGGATAGGCTTTTCAAACACAATCCAGTCCAGAGTCCACACTCCCAGTCACCTCCTTTACAGGGCTCCCACACTCTCAGCCACTATACACCTGCCCTAATTACCCTAAGGCCAAGTACCAAGCAACTAGGGACATCCTTATGCATCAGAGCCCACTGAAATTATTCAAACTAGCCATCTTAAGACTGAGTGCCTGCCTCACCTGCTCCTTCTCACAGAAATCACAATACAGGCTCTTGCCCATACTACTCCCTCCCCTGTCTCGTGGCTGTCCCATGCCTCCTGTGTGGTCCCTGATGGCGTGGCAAGCCTGTTCCTCTTGGAAGCTGTGAGTACTACACTATCCTTTCAAAGGCAATCATTTCCTTATCTATGGGCCTTCCTATCCTTCAAAATTGAATGTAATATAAACTATATTTTAAAGCATGCAGGATACATGTCAAATACTCCTTTCATCTTTCCCATGTTAAGGGAGCTGGGTCCACAGGTTTTTCCTACTCTCACCACATTTGGCTTTCAAATAGGCCTTGGAGGTTGAGCATCTCTTATTTAAAAATCTGAAATCCAAAATGTTTCAATGAACATATCCTTTGAGTATCATGTCAGTGCTCAGAAAGTTTCAGATTCTGGAGCATTTCAGATTTTAGAGTTTTAAATTAGGGATACTCAACCTGTAATAAAGATGACCAAGTCCTTCATAACATCTTGGAGTAACTTCACCAACCTTGACTTGTTGCCTCTGGACTTCTTGGTTTGCTTAAAAATAATCCCATATTTAGTTGAGTCACTATGATGAGGTATTCTTTTTTGCCTTATGCATAGCTTCAGTTAGGAATGATTCAATAGCAAGCAAAGTCTCTGCCCTCAATATATGGATAGATATATACCTAACCCTATTTATTCTATACTGCAGTTCTGGTACAAAAGGAAAAATTTCACTGATGGTCTATTACACATATAAAGCAATTTTCCTCATGCCTAACCCACAATAAATAATGAATAAATTATACAATACATGTTGTTATCATAACTTTTACACAGTTTTAGTTACACAGCTTCAAATTCTATTAAGTTAGATTAAACCCAATCTATTATTTACTTCAGTATAAAAAAGTACCCAGAATATTAAGTAAAATACTCCTCTAAAATGTTATTAACACTTGATTTTAGAATGCCACACAAATATATAGTGTTGGTATATTAATTTTCTTTCTTACTCCTGTTGAGAGCACAGTTCATAGAGTAACCTCATCTGAAAACAATGTGTGATTAAATGTTCTTAATGCTAAACTAGTCTGTGATAGCATTTAAAATGTTCTCTTTTCACATTATTTTTAGAGAGCAAAGAATCACATATAATTAAAGTGGTGAATTTTTGCCTTACAAAAATCAATACTGGGATTAAAAAGCCACAGAGAGTTTTCTTTAGTGCTTAACTTAAACTGATGTTTTTCTTTTCAAACTTTCCCTAATTCCTGTGCAACTCTCCAAAAACACAAAATTCTGTGACTAAATATTTTAGATGGTGACTTTAGCTCACAAAGATTTTTCTGTCTTTTGAAAACCTCTGGATTGAAAATAAAGAAAACCTATTTCAATTTAGTTTAAGCAAATTAAGCTGATCTCAACACCAGAACCAGGAATTAAATTACCTGTTTCCTCTGTTTCTGTCTTTCTTTTTTCTTCATTCCTGTTCCTTGGGTTGACTACATCGTTTCCTAATGGCAGAGGGGTCTTCTTATGCAGCAGAGAAAATGGCCACTGTCAGCACAGGACTTACATCTTTCCAGATTAATAAAAACAGGAAAAAGTTGTTTGTTGTTATTGTTATTTGCTTGTTGCTCCTTTAAAAACCTTTCCTACTTTCCATTTGGCAATCCAGAGAGGTACTTTTGCCTAGTTCTTCTCAGGTCTACCGTGGGGGAGAGTGGCCAGGATGACCAACTGTTTAAAGTAAGGACTGTGGTAGACTGTTTACAAACATGGCTGTCAACAGTTCTCTCTCTTTCTGTACATTGCATGGTATGCCCGTCATCAGGATGGAAGAATCTATCCTCTACCCAGAATCTGCACTGACCCTGTGTCTCGCTGTGACCAATAGAATATGGCAGAAATGATGCTGTGATGGTTGCATGCCTAGGTTGTAAGAGACTGGTGTCTTCTTGGAAGTCAACTGCCATGTAAAAAAGCTGGAGTAAGCAGTGAATGATGAGTGCTCTAGTACTTAGAGGAAAACCACAGCACACCAGCCTTTCCAACCATCCCAGCTGAGGCATCATGTATGTAACTGAAGCCATTTTGGACATTTCATCCCCCATTAAGCTCCCAGCTGAATGCTGCTGCTTGAGTAACTCAGTCAACTCCACCTACACCACCTGGAGCACAGATAAGCTGTCCCTGCACCGAATCACAGAAATTACAGTTGTTTTAAGTCACTAAGTTATGAAGTGGCTTGTTATGCAGGAATAGATAACTGAAGCAGATACAGTGTGGCCCAGCCTGGGTCATGTGCTGCACTCTCTTTGTGGTTAAGAAGCAATATGCTACCAGCAGAAGGGTGACTGGTATTAATAGAAAAGACATAGCCACTTAAAGACATGCCACATCAATTTCTCTCTACCAGGACCTGACAAAATGCAAGAGTAAGTTATGTCACAGAGTAGAGTCTATTTTAGGGGCTGGCATCTGAGTGTGTCAGGAACATTAGAATTTCCTTAAAAGTAGATTAAATGGTATAACTATTTGTCTAGGACTGGTCCTGGATATCCTATTATCTTGTTATTCATGTTGCCATAGACACTACTATGTGTCAGGAAACTGCTACCTGGGAGGCATGGACTAAAAAGGAAGACTATGTGGATCTTCAGAAGGTCCTTTATGGTATAACTGGTGATGTTTTTTAAAGTATTGTGTCTTTTTTATTTTTTATTTTTTTATTTTTTTTGAGGCAGAATCTCAGTCTCTAGCTCAGGCTGGAGTGCAGTAGTGCAATGTCTGCTCACTACAACCTCTGCTTCCCGGGTCCCAGTTCAAGCAATTCTCCTGCCTCAGCCTCCCGGGTAGCTGGGATTATAAGCATGCGCCACCATGCCCAGCTAATTTTTGTACTTTTAGTAGAGATGGGGTTTTACCATGTTGACCAGGCTGGTCTTGAACTCCTGACCTCGTGATCCACCCACCTCGGCTTCCCAAAGTGCTGGGATTACAGGGTGTGCCACCACACCCAGACTCTTTTTTAAAAAAGAATGTCAACTTTTATTTTAGGTACAGGGGGCACGTGTGCAGGTTTGTTACATTGGTATATTGCATGATTCTGAGGTTTGGGGTATGGGTTCCATACCCCATAGTGAGCATAGTACAGAAAAGAAAGTACCATAAGTCTTTTAAGTAATTATTAGAGAATTACACTTATTTTTTTAAAACTTTTTTTTTTTTTTTTTTTTTTTTGAGATGGAGTCTCACTGTGTTGCCAGGCTGGAGTGCAGTGGTGTGATCTCGGCTAACTGCAACCTCCGCCTCCTGGGTTCAAGCGCTTCTCCTGCCTCAGCCTCCTTAGTAGCTGGGACTACAGGCGCCCACCAGCAGGCCCAGCTAATTTTTGTATTTTTAGTAGAGACGGGATTTCACCATTTTGGCCAGGTTGGTCTCGGTCTCTTGATCTCATGATCTGCCCGCCTCGGCCTCCCAGAGTGCTGGGATTACAGGCGTGAGCCACAGCACCTGGCTGAGAATTATGCTTATTTATTTATTTATTTATTTATTTTTATTTATTTTTTTGAGACAGAGTCTCGCTCTGTCGCTCAGGCTGAAGTGCAGTGGTGCAATCTCGGCTCACTGCAACCTCCGCCTCCTGGATTCAAGCAATTCTCCTGCCTCAGCCTCCCGAGTAGCTGGGATTACAGGTGTGTGCCACCACGTCCAGCTAATTTTTGTATTTTTAGTAGAGACAGGGTTTCACCATGTTGGTCAGGCTGGTCTCAAACTCCTGACATTGTGCTCTACCAGCCTCGGCCTCCCAAAGTGCTGGGATTACAGGCGTGAGCCACACGCCCGGCCGAATTACACTTATTTTTAAGACAGTTTAAGATTACTGCCTTCCATGAATGAGTACCAACTTTATGTTGGTATTTACAAATAAGTATCTTTAATGAAATTATTAATTGTCCAACACAGTCAAATATGTAGCCTTCTAGACTTTGAATCAAAACAAAAGTAAATGAAACAACAACACTTTTTTTTTTTTTTTTTTTTTTTTGCCTTCTGTTTGTTATTTGTTGAATTGTTTTGGATATTTTTTTTTTCTTTTTCAAGCAAAGCACAGGAGTTGCCCAGGAAATAAATATAACTGATATGGACACAGGCATCAACACCAACAGATAAAGTTGGCTTACTATATATACTGGCTTGTAATTTTTTTCATGGTTGGAGAAAATTAGTAGTGTGTGATGGTTACGGTGCCCACATAAAATAGGTGGTAGAGAGATGGTCCACATATGTCACAGAGAATAGAGTCTACTCTGCTACCACAAGTAGAACTTGTCTTCCAGAAACAAATTTCAGGATAGCAAACCCTCACAACTCCCTGAGTTGGGTAGTGGAGAAGTCAAAAAACTTCCCCCTCTATAATACACTGACCAGCATTCGCATTTTGGGCCAGGAATGGAATTGCTTTAGGTTTATAAGTCTCCTGTTTTGGGAAAGGACAGTGTAAAATACACGACAAGCATCAAACCAGCAACAAGAAAATGTAACAAAAGTGAAAAGACAAAACTTTTTAAAAAGTGGGAAAATAATTTACCATTGGATATATTTATTAGATTATCTCAAAAGAAAACCTTTTGACAAAGGAACTTAGATTTCGCTGTTTACATGTGACTATTTCAATGCATCTATGTCAAAAAGGTGCCTTAAAAATGTAGAGGCTCCACTGTTTATTATCAACTATTATGAACAACAAGTAGCTGTGGCCTTTGTGCTAGCTCTACTCCCCCTTCAAGACATTCTTCTTTTTAAATTTTGTTTGTGGTTTTTTTTTTTTTTTTTTTTTTTAGACAGGGTCTCACTTTGTCACTCAGGCTGGAATGCAGTGGTACAATCACAGCTCACTGTAGCCTTGACTTCCCAGGTCAGGGGGTCCCACCTCAGCCTCTCTAGTAGCTGGAACTAAAAGCATGCACCACCCTACCTGGATAATTCTTTGTAAATTTTTTGTAGAGATGGGATTTTGTCATGTTGCCCAGGTGGGTCTCAAATTCCAGGGCTCAAGTTACCCACCTGCCTTAGGCCCCTAAAGTACTGGGATTACAGGTATCTGCCACCCACTGGGCCTGGCCTGAGACATTCGTTTTGTTTTGCTTGTTCACTTATGTGATGTGTGCATATTTATAAATATGCATTCTCTAAATATAATCAGGTATAGCAATAAAGACACACACACACATATTTTGGCAAAACTGCAGTTGCTCTTAAGGGTTAGTTAACTGTTTGCAAAACTGTTATAATTAAAAGTGGTATAGTAGTATTATATTTATTAATAACTTATGCATATTTCTTAGTGCCAATGGGACTCTTAGAAACATATTTGAGGATTTTCTATGTGGTTGAGATCTAAGGATGAGATTGTATCATTGCTCAATGATCCTTGTCTCCTTCTTAATCTAACATCCCAACACACATAAACAGGCATGCACACACACAAAGCAGCACTTAATATATACCCAATTAAATAAAAATAACATCTTCAGGAAACCTACAAAATCCTCTAGGCTGCGGATCCAGTCTCTTAATAAGGCCCATTACTAATTAGTTGAATCTGTCAGTTGAAAGAAAATAGGTAACTTTAAGAGAAATAATCACATGATATGACGTACTGATCATTCAATATACAAGTAAACTCTCAGGTAATTTGCAAACCTTTTCCCTTTTTTGGGATGCTGGATGGCACTTTCTGAGTAATTAATAATAATAAACATAAAACTGTTAGTTAAACACAATTTATCTGCAAAACATTGCCTTACTTCCACCTAAAACAAAGCGTGTGTGAATGGCAGTAAGTTTTAAAAGCAGAAATGATATGTTTGTCTTTTCAAGATGCATAAATACCTTTAATGCATTTCAGTGGCATTACATTACTCTTAGAAGAAAGACCAATTCCCTTCTTAGGGCCCACCTAGCTTGGGCTGCCTTGGCCTGGCCTCCCTCTCACTCCTGCTATGTGGCTGCTCCCCAGCTACAAACATTTTATGCTCTGACCTCACCCTTGGATTTCCCCTATCCCCTGCTTACTAGTCTTGTCCTGAGACTTTAGCCCTTCAGCTTTTAGCCCTGCAGGGTGTAAACTTTCCCTGATCCCTTCCTCCATGTTGCATTCTCATAGGTCACTATTAGCTGTCCTTTGAAGCACATTATCACTGCTGTAATTTTACATTCATTTGTGTGACCATTGACTACTATCTGTCTCTCCCACAAAACTAATTTCCATAAAGGCAGGGACTATGCTTTTTTGCTCATTATTGCATCCTCAGAGCCTAACATAGTGCCTGGCACATGGTAGCCATTAAAAACTATTTTAACTAAATGAATGAATTAATTTAAATAATAATTGCTGTTATTCTAGATTTTAGGACTCAGCCTACACTAAAATTAATGGTGTATTTGCACATTTCCACCCACCAAAGTTCTGTCTTCATTCTTTTTTTTCTTACATCTGAAAATGTTTTATGAGATCAGTGTACTAGGATTTTCTTTACTTTTCCTATTTATTTTTTAATGGAGTCACAAATTTTAACTCACTCTATAACTTGGATTTGAATAAAAATGAGAATACTTTTAATTCTGCCTAAATTTAATTCCGTTGTCTTACACCAATTACCACCACCCCCATTCCAAATTCCCACACATTAATTAGCAGAAAGAAAAAAATATAAAATATGGTTTAAAGTCTGGTCGGATCCAATGATTTAAATAGTCCATTTAGAGATCAGTCTCTCATATAAGTATGTACAATCTCTCAAGTATCTTCTTACTTGTGTTTCCCTCCTAACGTCTGAGTCTAGGTATGCCTTATATAACCTCATGACAACAGAGATGAGAATGGGGACTTCTGTTGGGATGTCATGTGCCTCTACTGGTTGACAGGGCAATGTCCTTTATTCACTAGTGTTTGCCTAGTGGCAATTGCACCTAGGGCCTGGTATATGGTGTAATTTATCATTTAGTCCAGCATGGCTATGTCAGGGCCCAGTGGTATTCTTTGGCTGGTAAATAAAGCACCTAGTACCTTTTGTGTATCAAGTAAGTATCCAAACGCTACTGTTGATCAAATGTCTGCCAAGACAATCATGAAATAACTTCTTACTTTATTGATTGCCTTCTGTCAACTCTAAGACAAACATTCTTCTCCTCAAAGTGTATTATAATTTTAAAAAATATTACGGAGAGATTGAAATCCCCTATAGATCCTCCAACCTGGTCTATATTCTCAATAGTTGTATAGCCCAAGCAGAACTTTGCAGTTTGCCTGCTTATGCACATATCTATGCATAAGTGAGAAAAGGTGTTTTGTTCTTCCTGGTTCTGGGACACGCATATTGTTAAGTCTATGATTCTATTTGAAACAAATGCAAACCAGGGCTGATTTGGTAAAAGTATGCCTCATAGAAACCACACAATCTAAAAAGAGGTGATGCAGCACTGAACTTTGAAAATTCACTGAAGAAATTTTAGGGGCCATGTTACCCAAATCTTTCATTTTACAGCTGATAAAACTATATATCAGGGTGGTTAAGTGATTCACCCAAGATCATACAGGGAGTAGATATCAGAGCCTCCATACAAGCCCTAGTCATCCCTTTGGCTTTTCCTCTATATTATATTGCCTGTCAGACTCATCCTAAGGTGAGACAAATTGAACAAGTCACCCAGGACCCAGGCTTCAGATTTCACTTCAGAGATTTGCTCTTTGTGGAACAGAAGGTTAGACAGAACAAAGACATATATGTGTACACCTATAGTTGACTTCCTTTACTCATCCCCTAGAAGCAAGGCAAAAGGAAATGAAAATGTTAACACCAAGGATCAATTCCCTAGTGAGTCAAGAGATGAGTAAACATTCAACCTAGCAATCCCATTCCTAGCTATATACCAAAGGAAAATAAATCATTCTACCAAAAAGACATCTGCACTTGCATGTTTATCACAACACTATTCACAATAGCAAAGACATGGAATCAACCTAGGTGCCTGTTAATAATGGATTTGATAAAGAAAATGTGGTACAGATATATTATGGAATACCACACAGCCATAAAAAAGAATGAAATCATGTCCCTTGCAGCAACATGGATGCAACTGGAGGCCATTATCCTAAGTGAATTAATGTAGAAACAGAAAACTAAATACCACATGTTCTGTTCTCACTTATAAGTGGGAGCTAAACATTGGGTACACATGAACATAATAATGGGAACAATAGACACTTGGGGCTCCAAAAGGGAAGAGAGAGGGAGAGGGGAAAGGGTTGAACAATTGCCTATTGAGTACTATTTTCACTATCTGGGTGATAGATTCAAAGACCAAACCTCAGCATCATGTAGTATTACCGTGTAACAAACCTACACATATATCCCCTGAATGTGAAAGAAAAAAGAGAGATCAGTAAAGAATATAGAAATAAAAAGACAGAAAAGAGAGTAAGAAATGAGGGAAGTAAGGGAGAGCGGGAGCAAGGAAGAGGGGAGAGAAAAAAGAAGGGTGGAGGAAGAGAAAGAGGAAAACGGAAGGAGGGAGGTAATGAAGAAAGAGAGAACATGTGTAGATAAGGTAGAATATTGCTGGAACCCACAGGATTGCTGACCAACCACAGCAATGGCAAATGGTTTCCTCTGCCCAAGTCAGGGAAAGAATCCGAAGCTTTTAGGAAACTATACCAACTGTAGACAACAACAACAACAACAACAACAACAAAAGTTCCGGAAGGCAGGGATTAAAAATGCAGGTAATACTCAATACTGCATTTCTCAAACTGAAGAAGTCCTGTAAGTATCCAGAGAGCAATCAGAAAGCCTGAAGTAGCACACATCTGTACATTTAATTTTGTTAAATCAGTTTGCATAGCATTTCAGGATTAATGAATGGAATGCAGTTTATAAATGTCAGTTATAACTATATGTTAACCCTGTGCCATAATTTAATTCAATGAAGCTAAAGGCTAGTAAATTTAGAAGCAATAAAAGGAAATACTTCCTTTCATTGTACACTTCACCCTACTGAGACCATTTCCAGGAGGTCATTGACATGGTGCCAGGGTTAAGAAGGAATTTGACAGGCTTCGATTAGATATTTATGGTCAGTCAAAGTGGAGGTGATTTAAGAGTTACAAAATCTTGTGCTCTAGGTATTACTGAAAGCCTGTGCTAGGGTAATGCAGATCCTTCACCCTCTTTGCCCTGCACAGCTTATGGTGCATTAATCACAACTGCTTTTTTTTAATTTTATTATTATTATACTTTAAGTTTTAGGGTACATGTGCACAATGTGCAGGTTAGTTACATACGTATACATGTGCCATGCTGGTGTGCTGTACCCATTAACTCGTCATTTAGCATTAGGTATATCTCCCAATGCTATCCCTCCCCCCACCACCCCACAACAGTCCCCAGAGTGTGATGTTCCCCTTCCTGTGTCCATGTGTTCTCATTGTTCAATTCCCACCTATGAGTGAGAACATGTGGTGTTTGTTTTTTTATCCTTGCGATAGTTTACTGAGAATGATGATTTCCAATTTCATCCATGTCCCTACAAAGGACATGAACTCATCATTTTTTATGGCTGCATAGTATTCCATGGTGTATATGTGCCACATTTTTTAAATCCAGTCTATCATTGTTGGACATTCGGGTTGGTTCCAAGTTTTTGCTATTGTGAATAGTGCCGCAATAAACATATGTGTGCATGTGTCTTTATAGCAGCATGATTTATAGTCCTTTGGGTATATACCCAGTAATGGGATGGCTGGGGTCAAATGGTATTTCTAGTTCTAGATCCCTGAGGAATCACCACACTGACTTCCACAATGGTTGAACTAGTCCCACCAATGGTTTACAGTCCCACCAACAGTATAAAAGTGTTCCTATTTCTCCACAACTGCTTTTTATACTGAAGGATGCACAACTGATTCAGAGACAAGATTAGAGGGAAAGGTGTTCCTTTGCACCATGAATTTCCCACTGAATCTGGATGCTCTGCTTCCATCAGGGAGTGATCCTGAAGAAGGACTTAGAGGCCCCATGGATATCTATAGCCTTCTGGAAAATGTCCCCCAAGTTCTCCTGAAGAGTAGGTATGGGGTAACTTTGGGCCAATTCACCCCTCTCCCTCTAACTTCTCAACTGTGCGTCTTTTCCCATTAGAGATATCCATCTTGGAAACCATGGTTCCCATTGATTCCCACCTCAACTCTACCTCTAAATCAGTAACGTCCTTGAAAGTAAAGGGACAGGGCAGCAAGCCCTAAATACTGCTCCTTCCATTACCTTCGAGTAAAGGTAAAAGCCCATGCTTACATACCTGGCTCTATCTCACCTAGTGGATTTCGAGGGACCTTCCCTAGGGACAGTTTGGAAATGCAGGGGAGTGCATTTGTCTTCTAAAGTAGAGGTCCCTAAGTATTTACATATTGAAACACATTGTTTAGTTATATACTGTTTTTTATTTCTTCCTTATTTTACAGCGATTTTTTAAAGTTCTGTTATATTATCTCTGAATTTTATTTCATAGTGGTAAAGGAGATTTACAAAATATTTGTTGTAAGAGTAGAGTGTTAGATCAGAGAGTTTGAGAACCACAGATACACAGCGTGGGTTTCAACATTCACATATACTTGAATGAATTTTTTCCAACTAAGTATCTAGGTTTCCTGTTCTGTATCTCACTGTTGATTCCTTCAAACTCATTGATTGCTCACTGATGCTTCTATTTCTGGTAAACACTGATGGTGTTGCCTTGGGTCACTTGCTACTGCTATCTTTATTCCTCCAAGTTCTGGATTTTTCATTATTTTAAGGGCCATATTCCTTTGTCTTTGTCCAGAAAGTCAAGATCTTTCAATGTGACTATTAGTAGGTTTTTCAGTATCTTACAGCAAACTGTAACTGTATGAGTTTTCTCACTTATGTGGGAGTTAAGAAATCAGAGTTGGAGAAGCATTGATTCAGCTCTTCAGAACTTACTTAACTTTCCTAAACCTTGGTTTTCTCATCTTTAACATGCAAATAATAATACCAACCTCATTGGGCTGTTTTAAGGACTAAAAGAGATACCATGTGTAAAGGATTTAGCATGGTATAAACCATACATAAGTGAAGCTCTTTATTCCCTACTTTTGAATTACTTGTGTGATTCTTTAGAGTATCAATTATATATTAGGTTTTTAATGAGTTCATTCGTTGCAGGATTTTGTCATTAAAACCTGCAAAATTAACTCAAATTTGGACCTAAAATAAATCTACTGGTTATTGGAAATACACTAATGCAATTGTTTATTATTTCAACTTGATTTTAATTAGCAGGGTGGGAGATGTTTTGATACAATGTAAAAGTGTTTGCTTAATTCTCCCATGCAGTGGTCTCCAGGGTGAAAGCTTCTGCTTTAGTGCTTGGTCAAGCCTTAAACTTTATATGTTTTGGCACTGCTCTGTAACAGAAGTGTTCATGGCAGAGACTGCCAAGTGCAGAGAGTAAATATACATTTTTATCAGTACAGTAAGTGTTCATAATACTGACTGTCAGTGGAAGGCTATATAATACTTTTATGATTCCAAGTTTTAGAAGAGCAGTAAGGCTTTGAAGTGACTGTAAGACGTTTACATCCAAGCTATTGATGCCCACAAATCACTATTGCACATATAATAATGCCCACAGTATTTAGCATGGAACAAGCAAGGAATGAAGAGGCCAGGATATAACCCAAGCTTCATGATGACTCTCTATGAGCCAAATAAACTCTCCAACAGTCTTATATATAAAATGAGACCATTGCTGGTAGAAAGTCAACTTACAGGGTTACTTGGAAACAAAAAAAAGAGGTAACACAAGTGAAATAGTACATTTCTATAGCATGACTGTACAATTGTAATGGCCTTCATCCAACTCCACTGCATTGTTTTTAAAGAATCCAGCGGCTTTTCAAGTAAGCCATTTGCATTGACACGGATTATGTGATGATGAAAAATAACCTGATTTCCATTCAGACCCATCAACATCAGAGAGATCTTCAAAAATCATATTGCCTACTTAATTATACTCCCAGGAATTTCGATTTTAACTTGAAGATAACAAACAGAAATCTTCTATACACTCTCCTTAGTGTTGATGGCTTGTACGTTTCTCATTTATCACATTTTCGTTGAGCAGATATCTGTGCTGAGCTATGAAACATCTTTTAAGAAATGAAAGTACCACCATGCTTATACTGGAAGAAATTCCAGTCTAGTAGGGAGAAACTAAGTAAGATATTACAGAGAAAAACAGCCTATAAGGCCATGCCCCCCTCCCACCTTTTTTTTTTTTTTTTTTTTTTCCTTAGACAAAGTCTTACTCTGTCACCCAGGCTGGAGTGCAGTGGCATGATCTCGGCTCACTGCAACCTCCGCCTCCCAGGTTCAAGCAATTCTCCTGCCTCAGCCTCCTGAGTAGCTGGGACTACAGGCTTGCACCACCACACTCAGCTAATTTTTGTATTTTTTTAGTAGAGACAGTGTTTCACCATATTGGCCAGGCTGGTCTCAAACTCCTGACCTCATGATCTACCTGCCTCAGCCTCCCAAAGTGCTGGGATTACAGATGTGGGCCACTGCGCCTGGCCAAGGCCATGCCTCTTAAAGCAATTTCAGTTCATTCGTCTTTTTTAATTCTTCTTTTCTGTGTGTGTTTTGTTTTGTTTTTCTTTTTAAGTTGTCCTGTTGGAAAGTGGGCCTATGCTATCCATGGAGCATTAGAACAAACTGTTCCAATCTGGCACTTGTCTAAAAATATTAAATCCACTGACTGCTTGAAAGAATGAATGACTGCTTGTGCTACTCCCCCTTTGAAAGTTCTTGAATTAATTCTCAAAATGCCAATACCTCTTGAAGCCCAAAAAGATAGCTCACTTATGCTAAGAACATTTTTGGCCATAGGAAAGGATTTGAGGTGAAATCAGAATGAAATTTTCTGCCCTAGAACAGCATTGCATTAACATGTTGTGCCTGATCTATGATTCCTGAAGCTCTGGTGTATCACACATTTTCAAAATTGATAATATATTATCTTGGATTGTTCTCTAATTGTTTTATGATTCTCCATTTTAATCCACAACTTTAAAAAGGGCAGGGACAGCATCTTTTACTTCTGCCATATCCCTTATAATATCCTACACAGTGCTGGCATTCAGTGCAATTTTAATACATATTTTGTAAGTTCTCCTAGGTAACATGAATAATTCAGTAACTCTTTTGTTAGAATGATCCTTTCACTCATTCAACAGAACATGCTGTGTATTCTTTTATTTAGAAAATGAAATGCTCCGAACTTTTAAACTGGTAAACCCAAAGGGCACTTTATGTCTGGCTCATTCCAGTGCTAAGGGGATACCTCCCACTTTCCTCACTTTCTGCCTCTCAACACATCCAACTGGTTATGACATTTTATCAATTCCATCCGCCAACCATCTCTCTGATCCATTTCTTTCTCTCCACCTTTAGTCCTACTGGTTAAATTCAAACCCTTACATCTTTCACCTGGGTTGTTTCAAAAGTCTCCAAATTGATTTTTTTTTTTTCATTTTTCATCCAGTTGTGATTCAATCAACACATATTTATCAAGGACCAACTATGTACCTAGTGGTTTCTAGGTACTGAGAATATAGACCAGATCCTTGTTGTTGTGGATCTTCTGTTCTGATGCTCAGAGACAATGATAACCAAGAAGACAAATAAATAAACTAGATAATTTCAGGTGATTTTAAGTACTTCAAATGAAAAAAATAAAGTGATGTGATACTGACTGGTGGATATTAAGGGAGGATTCTTTTTTAGAAAAGGCACTTTGAATTGGTAGCGTTTAGCTGAGTTTTGAATGGGGAAAAGGAACCAGCTATTGAAGGGCTGGGAAGACAGACTTCCGGTATGAATAAGGGCATGAGGCTGGAACAGAGAGCAAGCCCACAAGGATAGAACATAGAAAATGTGAAAGTGTCACATAGGCTGAGACGGATAGGTGGACTGGCAGCAGATTATGTGGCTTTGGAGGCGTTTGAAAGGAGTCTGCATTTTATTCTAGGAGTGATAGGAAGATATTGGAGAGTTTTTAAACAGGGAAGTAGCATCATATAACATATAATTTAATTTTTAATAGGCTTACTCTTGCTATCCTGAGGAGACTGGATTGCATGTAAGCAAAGCCTGAATCAAAAAGGCGAGTTAGGATGCTATTGCAACAATCCAGGTTAAGAGAAGATGGCTTGCACTATAGTGATGAAAAGTGGAATGAAGAAAATGATTAAACTTAGAATGTATTTCAGACATTAGGAGAAAGACAAAAGGAAAAAATGGCACCTAGGGATGGGGCTCCATCATCTAGCTGGCTAATTGTGTTATGTATTAAAATGGGCAATATTCCACAAATAGAAAGAGTAATTTTTCTGAAACTCAAGTCTGGTTATGTTTTGTGCTTACTTAATATATTTCAATTAATTCAATATTCAATTCAATATTTCCTGTCCTTTCCAATATAAAACCCAAGTTTTGTGTTATACGCATGGAATCATCTGAACTCGTCTTCCCTAACCAGGCTCCTTCCCTGTCACTCCTCCACAAAGCACCTGGAGCTCCAGCCATAATGAGCTACCCACTTCTTTTCTTGACATGCTGCCCATTCTCATGTCTGTATGCTTCAGCATTTGCTCTTTCTTATGCCTAATATGTCCTTGACCCTCCTCTGTGCTGCCACATGCTACTTATCTTTCAAGATGCTGCCTAAGTGTTACTCCCTCTGGCCCAGGTGAGTTAGGTGCTCCTCTGTGTTCTCCAAGTCTCCTGAGCCAGCCTTTGGAAATGAGACAATCACATTTCAGTGACTAGATATGCCTTGACTGTGAGCTTTGTGAAGTATGGAGTCTTACCCAATTTTGTACTCCCAGGGTCCAGGAATCACATGGTCATTGCTAAATAACTGTTTCTTAAGGAAACAAATGCCTGAGACACATTTAACACACTATCTTCTAAGTCTAGCTATGCAATTATTCCCCTTGTATAAATAGACTAGAAGCTCCAGTCTATACCTAGTCCAAAACCCCCAGGACCTAGGCTGAGATTAACCTCACTGCAAAATCACCTTTGGAGAGGAATAAACTCTTTGGTAACTGCTCTGTAGCTATTCTTTGTTTGACTAATTTTTCAGCTTATGTGGGTCCCTTAAGGGCATGGACCTAGAACTTGAAAGGAAATTTCAACCTGGATATATACCTGGATTTTAGCTGAATCCATATTTGTGTCTTGGATAGCATCAAGACCAGGCAGAATGATCTTTAGGAGTTGCTGGTGAAATAACACTGCCTGATAAGGGACATTACAGCTCTCTGAGTGGGCCAGGATAACCTGTACCTCACCCCAGTGACCACAGTACTTTCACTCTTTCTGGTTAACAGGATGGGACTCTGTTGATTATTCATCTGTTTCTTACCTATAGCCCACTGCAACAATAAACTGTAATATTGGTAACCCTTTGTTGTTTCTTGACTCTAGGTTTGCTTCATGGATGTTCAGAAACGTGGAAGATATTTTTGTAGAGAAAAAAATGTCATCAGGGTAACTACTTTATGGGTCTTGAGACCCTGAGACTAGCCACTGCACTTTGAAGCAAGATGTTTTCTTAATGAGGAACTTATTTTCAGTGTCTCAAAGTCATAAAAATTAACACTGACCCCTCCCTATATTTTACACTGTCTCTGTGTTGTGCTTGCCTAAATATGTTGCCAGTAGATTTATATTCTAATAACTTGATTTTTAATTAGTGAGAAACCAAGGCAGTACTAGTTAAATGTCTCAGAAAGCATTGCAGATGACTCTAAATGCCTTATGATATAAATACCTTGAGTAAAATGAAAACACAAGTAGCTTTGCATATATTTATATGTTTTGCCCTTTAAGTTTTGAGTTTAAAGGCTGAAAGCAGAGACAGTGGTAAAAGCAAGGCAGCTTCTTCTGAAGATCTATGCACTAAATTAGTTTGATTAAACTCAGTGCACACTTACCAGGCACCTACCATGTGCCAGGCATGTGAGGGGCAGGATGAAGAATACTGGAACAAATAATACAAAGGGCATGTTGCCCAAGATCTGTTCAAAATAAGTTATCTCCCAAGGGAAACCTTTTCTATTCCTTAGGGTGTTCTCAATACATAGGTCAAACCAAGGGTGATGCCACAATTCTGCGGTCTTAAGCATTTCTTTGGAAATTGCCACGTCCATGATTTTGAAAATTATCTGATACAATTCATTTTTTCAGGCAAACACTAAGTGAAAGTGAAACAGTTCTACTCATTATAATTCACTTCTGGAAAGTAAATATCCATTTACCCGAAAAACATAAGGTGCTTTTTAAGAGTAAAATATTTTTAAAATTAAGTAAAATGGTTTTAAACATCTAAAATTATTTCAAAGTTAAATGGTCTAAATCAATAAAATAATTTATTCTCTGACATTTTCACTCTAGACTAAAATGTAATTTCTGGTTCATTTTAGTTCTGTACTAGAATAAAATTCCTAGTCAAACATGTTCAAAAATCTTTCTTTTATGAGTGAAATAGGATTTTGTGAATTTGCTACTCAGAACTTTGCAATGGAATTGGTGTTCAGGACTAGAAAAAAGTAGAGTAGTTCTTGTGTTTATATAAGCGCTTCATTCATTCATCCATCTGTTCATACATCCAGCCACCCATGAATGCACTGAACACAAATTAGCTGGGCATCTCTCTATTTCAGGCTCTGGGTACTATGCTTGAGTTTCCTATTCTCTCAATGGGCAGTACCATTTTGTACTTTCTCCCTTCATTCATCATACAGCATCTTTTGCTTATTTGTTTGTTTGCCTTTTGCATGCCAGCATATCAGCTGTATTCTAAAGCACCTCTGTTTTTTTTGAAGAGGTACGAGCATCCTCCAGACTGATATATCACCCCTCACCCCCTCACCCCATTCTAGCTGTTGTCCAAATAGTAAAACAATGGTCAAGGTACAGCAATATCACAGAAAGCTGAAGGCCTGAGTTGCCGTGTTTGAACGGACAGCATTTCTAAGAGGCAGTCAATAGAAGAGAGACAGATGGCTCACTGAACACTGAAGAAGACACTAGACCCACACTGCATACATCTCATTGTCACTACTCCTCTGCCATGCCGGACAGGTTCTGTTTGTCCTCCACCACGTCTTTGGTATCTGTATTAGTTTTACTACGGCTGACATAACAAAATACCACAATCTGGGTGACTTAAGACAACAGAAATTTATTCTCTCACAATTCTGGAGGCCGGAAGTCCAAAATCAAGGTGTCAGCAGAGTTATGTTGTCTCTGAGACTCTGGGTAGAGTTCTTTCTTGCCTGTTCTACTGTCTGGTGGCTCTGGCAATCCTTGACATTCCTTGGCTTGTAGTTGGATTACTCTTCTCTGCCTTCTCTCCTGTATCTGTGTCCAAATTTCCCTCTTCTCGTATGAAGACACCAGTCATTGCATTAGGGTCCACCTTAATGCATTATGATCTCATCTGAACTTGATTATATCTGCAAAGACCCTATTTCCAAATAAAGTCACACTCACAGGTTCCAGGTGGACATCAATTTGGGAGATGGGACACTATTCAACCCAGTATGTATCCAACTCCCTTTCTTACCTCTTCAAATTCAGGGGCTTGTTATTCCTTCTTCATTTTCATGAACTTGTTCATTCAATTGCAACTTGTTTACACCATGTGAAATCCCTTTGTTAAAGTCTCTTCAAATTATCCAATGTGCTAGTGTCATTTGCATCCTGCGGAGATTCTGATACACCTGCCCTCCCACCTGCCTTTTTTTATTTTAACTCGCTTTCACTTACCACTTATAGCAGCAATGTTAAGAATAGAAAGCATTGAACCAGGAATGATTTGCCCTGGGGCCCCATAGCCTTTGTGGGGAAAGACCATTTGGCTTGACTATGATTCTGCCTTTAATCTTCACTGAACTGAAAGATTTTAAATGCATGGCACTGATAAAAAGAGCTCTAGAGTAAAGAAAGCCAAAGGGATGAGAAAGGAAATGGCAATAGACTGCTTCCATATAGCTATAGAGAAATATTTTAATAACCACGGAAAAGCAGGAAGTGGACAGAAATATTTGTAAAATGGGTATGCTGTTGCTAATATGGCCACAAAGATGTGTTTTGTTTTGTTTTTCTTCTTCTACCTGTAATTTATATCAATGCATCTTTTAAATCCTAGAAAAAAATACTTCTAGTATTTTTATACTTTTGTTTAGGAGTTTTATATTTATTATAAGTGAAATTGGTTCATAGTTTTTATTTTTATGCTGTCATTTTTAGACTTCAGGTAAGAATTAGGCTAAATTTGAAAAATAAATTTTGAAGATTTTATTCTTTATTTACATTC
The DNA here is from genome assembly GCF_028885655.2 of Pongo abelii. NCBI lineage: Eukaryota > Metazoa > Chordata > Mammalia > Primates > Hominidae > Pongo > Pongo abelii. The sequence continues at coordinate 101,722,984 of NC_071996.2, read as the reverse complement.
TAAAACAGTTCAATTAGAACAGGGTTTAATTGTTCCATGAGTGTCTGTCTCCTGAAGGTTTCAAATAATTTTCTGGTGAAACCATCTTGGCTTGACAAATTTTTGATGATTATGGATAAGCTTAGAAATTTATTCTATAATGACTACTTTTTTATTACTTTGGCAATTTTAATTTATTAAAATTATTTATTCATTGAGATTTAAAAATTAATAGAGCCTCATGTAGAAAGCACTTACAATTTTTAAGTCTTTGTATTTCTAATCAGATCTTCCTACTTCTCTATAATAATAATAACAAAATATTACAATTATAAGAGTAATAATACTATTTTCCAGGCACCGTGCCATGCCGTGTACACACATTATATTCTTCAATCTTTACCACGGCACTAAGAGCTAGATGCTATCAGTTTCCTGTCTTTGAATGAGAAAACCAAGGCATTTATTACAATGGTTACATTTTTCTCCTTTGATGGAGTAACATATAAAGATAATAGCAGATCCCTCAATGCTAAGATAGCCTTGCTGAAACTCACATAAATCACTATGACTGTATTCCTTTCAGTCCCAGGCTAACTTCAGAAACCATCCTCCTAACTCCCAAACTATATGTATTTGACTTTTTTCTCCTTTTTTCCTATATTGGTCTTGTCAGAGGTTTGTCTAGTTTATAGACAGAGAACCAGTTATTAGCTTTATTAAAAAATTCTACCTTTTCTATTTTTTCAAAGTTTATTTATTAACATTCTGGTTTTTGTCCTCATACTTAGGGTTAATTTTGATATCTTTTTAGCTTCTTCAATTTAATTTTTATTCTTTCTTATTTAATGATAAAAGTATTTAAAACTAAGAAATTTTCCCTGAGTATAACTTATAAGAAATCTTACACATTGCTATGTTAGGTTGAACCAATAAAATTGACAATAGTTGACAGTTTTGAGATAACAAAAATGATAATTTCATATGGATCAACCTAATGCACAGTGTTATTGACATAACTGTTTTCTTAATATTCTATAATTACAATTTGATATGCTTTCTTGTTTCAAAGATTATTTCAAGTGAGGGATTTAGTGTTCTTAATAACTTAATTTTTACTCACATTTTTCTCAAATAAAACATTTTTAAATTCTAAAAATTCGAAAGAATTAAGAATTCTAAAACATAGCCCTAATGTTCTCTTTTTACTCAAAAAAATTTCCCTCATTCTAAGGTGACAGTCATTACCCACCACACCACCTCTCGACACACAGACCAACCTTATCCCAGTGTAACAGCCAGACTGACCCCATCCTTCCCCTGCCAGTGTCTGGCACGAAGAAAGTCAATTCATCTTTTTTTTTTTTTTTCTGTGCTATACCCAGTGACCTCTCAAAACCTGTCATATTTCCTCTATCTCCTCATGCCAACGTTTGTCAAAGAGTACTCTACATTCATGCATCCCATTTCAACCTCTTCTATTCCTCATTCTGCTATAACCTGGTTTCACTTCTACTTCCTCCTACGTGTTTTCTTTTCTGCATCTCAATTGCTCCCCTGAGCCACATCTTCTCTTCCTCTCCCCTTTTGGCTACCCAAACACCAGTCCCCTGCTCTTCTACCTCTCTGACCATTTCTCCCTCTTTCTATCAGCAACTATTGTTTTATTCATCTGCTGAATGCTGTTGTTTCTCAAGCTTCCACTTCTAGTTCTTTTTCTGTTTTTTCCACCACCTTTTTGGGTAATCTTACACATTTACTTGGGAATTTATATTGCTAGAGCTAACTTCTTTCCTATGTGTCAGACTCACTTTTCCAGCTGCTTCAAGTTTATTGCAGAACCAAATAATAACATCATGGTTGGGACCACAGCTTGGAGTCACAAATACCTTGGATTTTATCATCTGAAAATGGTGATATTAATGCTGACTATACAGGATTATTGTGATGTTAAATGAGATAATGTGTGTGAAGGACATATCATCCAGTATTTAGGGTTTCTCTCTCTCCCTCGGTCTTTCCTACTTTCTGGTTTTTTTTTTTTTTTTTTTTTCACTTCCCATTGGATGTCTACCCCTATGTGCAGAATGAAATTCACATTTTGCCCTTATATCTGTGTTTCTTCTATTTAACTGAAGGGCAATGTCATATAACCAGCTAAAAATCTAGGAATTACCTTAAATCATTCCTCAGATCCAGGTGGTACACTTCCTGTCTGTCTTATTTTTTAATGTCTTCTGTGTGTACCAGATCCCCACTACCTCTCTCTTAGATGGTTTAATAGGTTTCCAATATTCTACTAGTAATAGCTTCCTCTTTCTTTCCCCTTCAGTACATGCTCTACATTGCTGCTGAGGTTACAATTCTCAGGCATAAATGGGAATGTGCTTTAAAGTTCCTTGCAGCTCACCTTTGCATAGGCTTCCTCATGCACAGAAGGCCCTCAGGAACAAACCCTTAAGCAATCAGCAGGGGTCAACTGCTTTATCAGTTGACTCATGATTGCAACAGAATTTATATATCTTTGAGTGTTTTGAAATTAAACAACTTTCTCCTTTATAGCTTCCAATGAACTTGTTACAATTCCTGACACATAGTCACCCTCATCAACATTGTTATCGACCTCAGTCTTGATGGTAAATGCTACTGTTACTGAGTGCTGCCTATCTATGTGCCTCGTGCTGTGTTACGTGCTTTACATGTTATCTCATTTAACACTTTATGCCAAACCTGTGGAGTAAGTACTAATACCACCAAAATGAAGCACAGAGGTGTTAAATAAATTGCATCAGGACTCACAGGTAGTAAGCAGCAGAGCCATCATTTAAACCCAGTCAGTCCAACTATAGAATTTGCCCTCTTAAACACTACTTTATTCACATAGTGCATATCAATACATGTTTGCTGAGTAAGTGCACAGAAGCACCAAATTGAAAACAAATGGATTTCTTAAAAAGTGCATAAAATGAACTAGGCAATGAGAATTAAAATGTTATTATTTAGCAATATTTATTAAATAAGATTTGATTTATACTTAGGTGTAAAACAACTCTAAATTTAAGAGAATACAACAGTTAACTCATGGTATGCTTCTTCCTGAGATTAATTTATTTTCAAAATTATTGAAAATTTAATTATTAGACACATTTCTTCTGTGGTCATTTCTCAAAGGTGAACCAGTTACATGTTTTCTGAGACATTTACTGTGTCTGTTATGGTCGTGGTGGCCCAAAAAGAAGATTTTGAGATTAACAGCTTCCCATTATAAAATTTTTATTTTTTGTCCTATCCTTTAATGAAATTGTATTCTGTTGTTTCTCAAGCAGAAAGCTAATAAAGTTACTCAAGTAATATTTAAAAATTTATAGCGATACCTTGTAAGAAACTAGGCCAGTGATTGCTGTGGCGGTAGCTTAAGCTCTCTTTCCTTCAGAGCGTGGTGTTATGAGAGATCTAACAATTCCTAAATAATAATATTTGAAAACTTGCAGGAAGAGTAACTGGAGAGGTGAACTCAGTGGCCAAATTTTTGGATGATGTCTCAAATAACTAGCTTTATCTGTGTTGGCTAAGTTTAAATGCGTAATCACCAGCAAGTCAGTCTTGCCTTTCCTCCTATTGTGACCCATTTCTTACTAATCATGTGCATGTTTTCATTTTCTCAGTACTGAAAACCATAAAATTAACATCTCATTTTTTATTTCTAAGATTATCTATTTTCACCTTTACTACCAGTGTCCTTTTATTGATGGCAGTACTATAGAACAAAAGAGCCACTTTAATAGCCATATAACTTACAGCATTGTGTACCAGAGGATAAAAGGGCATGGTGTAAAATAATAACTTTATAAGGTAGGATTTGTTTTATGAAAAGCACTGCACCGTGAGCAGAGTACAAAGATCAGTTATGATGCATGTTTGACTGGCACAGTAAAGTTGTTGCCTCAATTGTCATTGACCAATTACTGTTTTATTATATTTTCTTTTTATTTTTATGACAGAGAATGCAATTTTTCCCACAATCAGTCCTTGAGCACAAATTCAGCAACAATTTGGGGAAACAGAATAAAAGGAATCTTAGTTTTATCTGCACAAAGGGACCATTTGGGGTTCACTTGTGCATGTAGTCATATTTCTATAGAGTGTTCCGAAGGTAACTTCTTATTGTAAATGGTTCTTTACAGAAAAAATAACTAAAAGGAAACTTGATTTCCTTGACTGTATAGTTTGGAAATATTACAATTCCTAGAGATTTTATATGTGTATATGCAGAATAGATTTGCAGAGATGTAAATGTAATAAAGTAGAACATGATATTGATTATATTCCAGATAAGAGTCATTATTGTTGTCATTGGGAATACAGCCAGCGTTCTTTTGTTAAAAATATTCAATCTATTTTTATTAAAAATTTTCCCCCAAATTAGAGTTTTAATATTTAAATCTAAGGGTCTATGTATTTACCATTTGAACAAATAAACACATAGTAATACATTTTGATGAGAGATGTACACGTTTTAATTTTTTTTTAACATAACACCAGCATTTTTCCAATCTCTTATTTTAACTCTATCCTAGGGAAGGGATAGCCTTTGTACGTTCATAACTTACCCTATTTTTAGGGAAAATGTGGCAAACAGGCAGCCCTACAATAGCTCTCCATTCCCCTTTTCCATCCCCTTAGCACAGAAAGTGTGAAGCAGTGGAATATGAGTAACCATCAGGCAGAGTTACTGCTTCCTTAGCACCACCATGTCTCAAAGAAATAAATACAAATTCGATGTTTCTCCTTCCTAGCCTTTCTCCTGGTACTTCTTCAGGGGTGTCAACAGCAGACCCAAGAAAAGTGGAAGGCTGTATAGAATGGCTTAATAATGCCTCTGATTAAAAAGAAAAAAATAAGTCGAAGACACAAAGAGAGACAAGATGGAAAAAATAAAACCTCTCCATGGTAAATATGAAAATATATATAAATAAATGTGCTTAGTTATTTAGAGAATTTAATTTTATTATTTTATTTTCAATACAAATACTAGTACTCACAGTTGTGCAAAAAAAAAAAAGAATCTGTGTAACACTTTTTTTTTTTTCTGTGATTCAGAGGATTTTCTAATGTGATATATTGTGCGCTACCGCCCAAAACTGTCCTCACATCATTGCTTTGTGGAAATGTAATTTTATTCTGTTGGAAAGTTACCCATGAATATGATGTGTACGTGTGTGTGTGTGTGTGTGTGTGTGTGTGTGTTGAGGTGTAAAATAAAATAACTTTCTAACAATATTATGAAAATGAATATTTGCTAATGTAGGGTATTAGTAGGGGTTAACAACAGTAGAGGGTAGGTCATGGAGCATTTACTATTTCTAAAGTAATACATTAATATAACACATAGCAGCAAAGTTTCCACTTAACAATTAGATTGCCATCTGTTGAAAGATACTGTCATTTCCTTTCTTTTTAAATATGTAATATTTTTCTGTGGTATTGTCTCTGAAGCCAGAAGCCGACTTTGAAATGTTACATGTGTATTGTAGAATATTCCCATTTTTTTCTAAGCTAGAGCCCAAACATGATAATAGGATTTGGCTTCTATAATATAATGATAGGAAAACAATATTCAAGTGCTAAAAAAATCCAAAGAACTTAAAACATTTTTTCATATATTTGTTTTCTTCTTATATTTACCTACATATCTGTTAACTGATAAACTCTAATGATGTGAAAGATTTTCTTTACATTTGTATCCTCCATCTACCAAAAGCATTTTAGATAATTATCAAAGGAATGCTACAAAGTTCTCTTTGAGATCTGAAAATAACTTAGAACTTTTTTTACTGAATAAAATACATAAAATTTAATTATAACTTCTGGCACACAAATAAATTGGAAAATAATTTTAAGGACTTGAGAATAATATTGTCGTGAAGCTTAATGCAAATAATATAAAAACAGGGCAGGGGGAGCTTCACTCTTTTGCATGTTATTTTTTCTAGAAAAGAGTATAAAATGTCCAAGGATGGAGAACGCCAGCATTAGAAAAGGCGGTCTCTCTGTACAATAACTCAGGGATAAAAAATATTATTGGAAAATTAATGTCAAGTGGTTAAGTAGAGGGTTGTTTGTCCCCGGTTGGGCTGAATTTCTCACAGCTCAATAAGAAGTTAAATATCAAACATCGACTACTTCGATATTTAGATTTCTATTGCACAGAATGACACACTGCAGCTTGAGAAGGAATAATTGCTGGATCTTTGTCATTGTTGGTACTTTAGAAATGGTAAGGATTGAGGGGAGCTCTATTCTGAGTTCTGTTTCCTTTCATAAGCCTTCGGTTCTGACTTTAATTTTCTTCAGCTTGCCTCTGAGACGCTGAAAAACTACAAGATCTTGTTCACAAGCATGTTCAGAATCCTTCTTTTAAACCCACCCCAGCTTTATTTTCTTAAGTGACTTAATCAAAGGTAATTCGAGTTCACATTTTTGTATCAATGGTTGTATTTAAAGAGGTCTTATCTGATTTCCATCACCAATTACAGGCTTGCATTTCTTGTTTATATCCACCTAAAAGCTGACAAGGGCCTGGTTTGGTTTTGATAGGAAGTCAAGCCTTCATCTCATGTCAAAAGTCCCTAAAGCACATTTGTTCTGGTAAAATTATATCTCGGGAATGATGGGTTCTAATACGAAATGAGGATGTGGTGGCATGGGGTGGTCCCTGCCACTTTGTTTGAAAAATAAATTGTGAAACCTCAGTAGTAAATATTTGCCTGAGAGAACACAGTGGGAGGGAAATTACAGTGCTGGGGAATATTGCCATTAAGAGGACTGAAGTCAGAGGTTAACGTAACAGGAGTTGGTCTAGTCAAAAAGGTCACCGCGGGTTGGCCCACTCAGCAGAGAGCTCCTAGATGACTTTTAACTATTTTTGGCAAGATAAACATCATATGTCACTGCCTTTGGGAGCAAAGAACAAAGGTCGAAGACCCAGGGGGATTAACTTCTTAAAAAGAGATACAATATTTAACTTGGCTGCCCTCAAAAGCCTTGGGTTTTCTGGCTTGCTTTCCTTAGCAATGGAATTCCAGGTTTTGTTTTAAACAAATAGAGTATCTTTTTAGAAGTCAAGATGTGGACACTAAACCTAATACCACAAGAAATGGCAGATTTTAAGTTAAATTTTGGATTTCAACTTATTTCAGAGACATGGTGGTCTGAATCGTTCGTGCTGTGAACCACCTCCCCACCATCCCTGGGGGTCCTCTGCACCTCTGTTTAGTTCCCACAGTACCCTGGACACCCCAGCACCTGCTCTTCCCACTCTAGGCTGTACCTGTTAGCTGTCTGTTTCATCCAAATGAACTCTGAGTTTCCTGTGCTTCTCTTAGTTTATCTTACTTATTATTGACAGCATTTAGTTCAGATAGTTATTCTGAAGCCAGATTGCCTTTGCTTCTTCTACGCTGGGTAAAATTGGACGAGTTATTTGTTCTCACTCTGCGTCAGTTTCCTTGAACTTAAGTAACAGTAATGATAGCACCAAATTCATAGGTTTGATATGGTGACAAAGTGGGTTAAATTGAAACACAATCTCTTATTCACAATACTCAAATCCAAAATGTTCTGGAGACTGGAAAATTTTTCATAAATTTGTAGCAAACTCATTTGGCAAAACCTGGCCTGAACTAATGTGAAGGTGTTTGTAGACGTTATCCCATTTGGTGTGACTGTTGAGATGTTTCAGTGCAGAAAAATTAATATATTTCATTATGGGGTGCTGCTCCAGACCCATTTAGCTTGTTGTATGCTTCACAAGCATCTTAAGAATTCTGAATTACAAATCATATCTGACTCCAAAAGTTTAGATGAAGACTTTTGCTTAGTGGCACACAGAAAGCAACTGAAACCTGTAATCTGTAATTATGATTTGCATTCTTACACCTGAAGCGATATCCGGCACAAAGCAGGTGCTTAATAAATCCTAGTGCTATTTTTAAAACAAATGCTCATTGATCACTTACGGTTCTCTTTACACCCAGCCTGGCTCTTTCCACCAAGGCCTGGTGAAGTCAAAGTGTTCTTCCAAGGTCACACAGTAGGTGGGCGAGTAAGAATTCCAAAACAGGCAGGTTGACTCCAAACTGTATGCACAGAACCAGTTCACAAATTGCTAGTACTGAAACATACACTAAGCACCCACATCTCCAGAACAAAGTTATGGTGCTGCTTCGATGGAATCTGAATGCAGTGTGTCCAATGGCATTTTTAAGTTTTGTGCTTTCTATTGAATTTTATGTTGACACTAGTGAAATCAGGGGCAGAACAAAAAAGTGAGCATCTCGAAAGAAAGATCGATGACAGATCACATGCGTGTGTGTGTGTTTGTGCGCATTCATCTGCTAATGTCAACCAGTAATGCTACTGCACGATTAAGATGTATGAAAGTCAGATAATAAAGGCATGTGCTACACAGGTTTTCTCTTGTTTTCCTACTGTGAATCACTCCTACATCCTAAGTCAGCAAATATTTGAATATTAAAGATATTTAGCATTTGTCCTTTCACTTAATCATTATCTCAAATATCTATAACACAAAAATAGTCTCAAAATTATCAACTTCTTGTACATCTGATAGAAAAAAAATGGGGTCATCCATTGATTAATGGTATTTTTTATTATGTAAGCCTCAAATCCATTCTTTATGAAAATGCCAATGTTTACAGAGATTTAAAAATATTTCTTCCTTTTAGTGCCAATTAAAAATAGCTTCTTTGAAGCTTAGAAGAATGTGTTCATTTTTTAAATATATTAAATTATCTTATATTTCTATTAAAAGCATGGTCTATGTGATTATCATGAGCCAATCTAAACTGTTCACTATGTTTTACCTAAAATGATTAATCTCTTTTAACTTATGTCATGAAGGACTTTACTGATAATTACTTGGTATGATAGAAAGAACTCAGGAGAGTGATGACAGATGCTAAAATATGCTGTGGTTTTGCACACGTTATTTAGTGCATTGGGTGGACTTTTTTGCCTTCTTTTATTATTATTACTATTATTATACTTTAAGTTCTGGGGAACATGTGCATAACATGCAGGTTTGTTACATAGGTATACATGTGCCATGTTGGTTTGCTGCACCCATCAACATTAGGTATTTCTCCTAATGCTATCCCTCCCCTAGCCCCCCACCCTCTGACAGGCTCTGGTGTGTGATGTTTCCCCTCCCTGTGTCCATGTGTTCTCATTGTTCAACTCCCACTTATGAGTGAGAACACACAGTGTTTGGTTTTCTGTTCTCATGTTAGTTTGCTGAGAATAATGGTTTCCAGTGTCATCCATGTTCCTGCAAAGGACATGAACTCATCCCTTTTTATGGCTGCATAGTATTCCATGGTGTATATGTGCCACATTTTCTTGATCCAGTCTATCACTGATGGGCATTTGGGTGGATTCCAAGTCTTTGCTATTGTGAACAGTGCCGCAATAAGCATACGTGTGCATGTGTCTTTATAGTAGAATGATTTATAATCCTTTGGGTATATAACCAGTAATGGGATTGCTGAGTCAAATGGTATTTCTAGTTCTAGATCCTTGAGGAATCACCACACTGTCTTCCACAATGGTTGAACTAATTTATACTCCCACCAACAGTGTAAAAGCATTCCTATTTCTCCACATCCTCTCTAGCATCTCTTGTTTCTTGACTTTTTAATGCTCGCCATTCTAACTGGTGTGAGATGGTATCCATTGTGGTTTTGATTTGCATTTCTCTAATGACCCATGATGATGAGCTTTTTTTCATATGTTTGTTGGCTGCATAAATGTCTTCTTTTGAGAACTGTCTGTTTATATCCTTCACTCACTTTTTGATAGGGTTGTTTTTTCTTGTAAATTTGTTTAAATTCTTTGTAGATTCTGGATATTAGCCCTTTGTCAGATGGATAGATTGCAAAAATTTTCTCCCATTCTGTAGGTAGCCTGTTCACTCTGACGATAGTTTATTTTGCTGTGCAGCAGCTCTTTAGTTTAATTAGATCCGATTTGTCAATTTTGGCTTTTGTTGCCATTGCCTTTGGTGTTTTAGTCATGAAGTCTTTGCCCATGCCTATGTCCTGAATGGTATTGTCTAGGTTTTCTTCTAGGGTTTTTATGGTTTTAGGTCTTACATTTAGGTCTTTAATCCATCTTGAGTTAATTTTTGAAGAAGGTGTAAGGAAAGGGTCCAGTTTCAGTTTTCTGCATATGGCTAGCCAGTTTTCCCAACAGCTTTTACTAAACATTGCTTGTTTTTGTCAGGTTTGTCAAAGATCAGATCAGATGGATGAAGATGTGTGGTGTTATAACTGAGGCCTCTGTTCTGTCCCATTGGTCTATTTATCTGTTTGGTACCAGTACCATGTTGTTTTGGTTACTGTAGCCTTGTAGTATAGTTTGAAGTCAGGTAGCTTGATACCTCCAGCTTTGTTCTTTTTGCTTCAGATTGTCTTGTCTATATGGGCTCTTTTTTAGTTCCATATGAAATTTAAAGTAGTTTTTTCTAATTCTGTGAAGAAAGTCAATGGTAGATTGATGGGGATTGCATTGAATCTATAAATTACTTTGTGCAGTATGGCCATTTTCACGATATTGATTCTTTCTATCCATGAGCATGGAATGTTTTTCTATTTGTTTATGTCCTCTCTTATTTCCTGGAGCAGTGGTTTGTAGTTCTCCTTGAAGAGGCCCTTCACATCCCTTGGAAGTTGTATTCCTAGGTATTTTATTCTCTTTGTAGCAATTGTGAATGGGTGTTCACTCATGATTTGGCTCTTTGTCTGTTATTGGTATATAGGAATGCTTGTGATTTTTGCACATTGATTTCATATCCTGAAACTTTGCTGAAGTTGCTGATCAGCTTAAGGAGATTTTGGGCTGAGACTATGGGATTTTCTAAATATACAATCATGGCATTTGTAAACAGAGACAATTTGATTTCCACTTTTCCTATTTGAATACCATTTATTTCTTCCTCTTGCCTAATTGCCCTGGCCAGAACTTTCAATACTATGTTGAATAGGAGTGGTAAGAGAGGGCATCCTTGTCTTGTGCCAGTTTTCAAAGGGAATGCTTCCAGTTTTGCCTATTCAGTATGATATTGCCTGTGGGTTTGTCATAAATAGCTCTTATTATTTTGAGATACATTCCATCGTTACCTAGTTTATTGAGAGTTTTTAGCATGAAGTGATGTTGAATTTTGTTGAAGGCCTTTTCTGCATCTATTGAGATAATCATGTGGTTTTTGTCATTGGTTTTGTTTAGATGATGGATTATGTTTATTGATTTGCGTATGTTGAGCCAGCCTTGCATCCCGGGGATGAAGCCGTTTTGATCATAATGGATAAGCTTTTTGATATGCTGCTGGATTCAGTTTGCCAATATTTTATTGAGGATTTTCACATCGATGTTCATCAGGAATATTGGCCTGAAATTTTCTTTTTTTGTTGTGTCTCTGCCAGGTTTTGGTATCAGGATGATGGTGGCCTCATAAAATGAGTTAGGGAGGATTCCCTCTTTTTCTATCGTATGGAATAGTTTCAGAAGGAACGGTACCAGCTCCTCTTTCTACCTCTGATAGAATTCGACTGTGAATCTATCTGGTCCTGGAATTCTTTTTGTTGGCAGGCTATTAATTACGGCCTCAATTTCAGAACTTGTTATTGGTCTATTCAGGGATTCGCCTTCTTATTGGCTTAGTCTTGGGAAGGTGTGTGTGTCCAGGAATTTATCCAAATTTTTTAGATTTTCTAATTTATTTGTGTAAAGGTGTTTATAGTATTCTCTGATGGTAGTTTGTATTTCTGTGGGATCAGTGGTGGTATCCCGTTTACCATTTTTTATTGTGTCTATTTGATTCTTCTCTCTTTTCTTCTTTATTAGTCTGGCTAGTGGTCTATTTTGTTGATTTTTTCAAAAAACAAGCTCCTGGATTCATTGATTTTTGGAAGGGTTTTTCGTGTCTCTATCTCCTTCAGTTCTCCTCTGATCTTAGTTATTTCTTGTCTTCTGCTAACTTTTGAATTTGTTTGCTCTTGCTTCTCTAGTTCTTTTAATTGTGATGTTATGGTGTCAATTTTAGATCTTTCCTGCTTCCTCTTGTGGGCATTTAGTGCTATAAATTTCTCTCTAAACACTGCTTTAAATATGTCCCAGAGATTCTGGTACGTTTTGTCTTTGTTCTCATTGGTTTCAAAGAATATCTTTATTTCTGCCTTAATTTTGTTATTTACTCAGTATTCATTCAGGAGCAGATTGTTCAGTTTCCATGTAGTTGTGCAGTTTTGAGTAAGTTTCTTAATCCTGAGTTCTAATTTGATTGCACCGTGGTCTGAGCACTGTTTTTTGTGATTTCCATTCTTTCACATTTGCTGAGAAGTGTTTTACTTCCAATTATGTGGTCAATTTTAGAATATGTACAATGTGGGGTTGAGAAGAATGTATGTTCTGTTATTTTGGGGTGGAGAGCTCTATAGGTGTCTATTAGGTCCTCTTGGTCCAGAGCTGAGTTCAAGTCCTGAATATCCTTGTTAATTTTCTGTCCCATAGATCTGTCTAATATTGACAGTTGGGTGTTAAAGTCTCCCACTATTATTGTGTGGGAGTCTAAGTCTCTTTGTAGGTCTCTAAGAACTTGCTTTATGAATCTGGGTGCTCCTGTATTAGGTGCATATATATTTAGGATAGTTACCTCTTCTTGTTGAATTGATCCCTTTACCATTAGGTAATGCCCTTCTTTGTCTCTTCTGATCTTTGTTGGTTTAAAGTCTGTTGGTTTAAAGTCTTTTCTTTTGCTTGGTAAGTATTCCTCCATCCCTTTATTTTGAGCCTATGTGTGTCTTTGCATGTGAGATGGGTCACCTGAATACAGCACACTGATGGGTCTTAACTCTATCAAATTTGCCAGTATGTGTCTTTTAATTGGGGCATTTAGCCCTTTTACATTTAAGGTTAATATTGTTATGTGTGAATTTGATCCATCATTATGATGCCAGCTGGTTATTTTCCCCGTTAGTTGATGCAGTATCTTCATGGTGTCAATGGTCTTTACAATATGATATGTTTTTGCAGTGGCTGGTACTGGTTGTTCCTTCCCATGTTTAGTGCTTCCTTCAGGAGCTCTTGTAAGGCATGTCTGGTGGTGACAAAATCTCTCAGCATTTGCTTGTCTGTAAAGGATTTTATTTCTCCTTCGCTTATGAAGCTTAGTTTGGCTGGATATGAAATTCTGGGTTGAAAATTCTCTTCTTTACGATTGTTGAATATTGGCCCCCACTCTCTTCTGGCTTGTAGGGTTTCTGCTGAGAGATTAGCTGTTAGTCTGATGGGCTTCCCTTTGTGGGTAACCTGACCTTTCTCTCTGGCTGCCCTTTATTGCCCTCTCTGGCTGCCCTTTATGTTCCTTTATTTCAACCTTGGTGAATCTGACGATTATGTGTCTTGGGGTTGCTATTCTTGAGGAGTATCTTTGTGGTGTTCTCTGTATTTCCTGAATTTGAATGTTGGCCTGTCTTGTTAGCTTGGGAATGTTCTCCTGGATAATATCATGAAGAGTGTTTTCCAACTTGGTTCCATTCACCCCGTCACTTTCAGGTACACCAGTCAAATGTAGATTTAGTCTTTTCACATAGTCCCATGTTTCTTGGAGGATTTGTTCATTCTTTTTTCTCTAATCTTCTTCTCTCACTTTATTTCATTAAGTTGATTTTCAATCTCTGATATCCTTTCTTCTGCTTGATCGATTCAGCTATTGATACTTGTGTATGCTTCACAAAGTTCTTGCACTGTGTTTTTTAACTCCATCATATCATTTATGTCCTTCTCTAAACTGGTTATTCTAGTTAGCAATTTGTCTACCCTTTTTTCAAGGTTTTTAGCTTCCTCACATTGGGTTAGAACATGCTCCTTTAGCTCGGAGGAGTTTGTTGTTACCCACCCTCCGAAGCCTACTTCTGTCAAATTGTTAAACTCATTCTCCATCCAGTTTTGCTCCCTTGCTGGCAAGGAGTTGTAATCCTTTGGAGGAGAAGAGGTGTTCTGGTTTTTGGAATTTTCAGCCTTTCTATGCTGGTTTCTCCCCATCTTCATGGATTTATCTACTTTTGGTCTTTGATGTTGGTGACCTTCAGATGGGGTCTCTGAGTAGACACCCTTTTTGTTGATGTTGATGCTCTTCCTTTCTGTTAGTTAGTTTTCCTTCTAAGAGTCAGGCCCCTCTGCTGCAGGTCTGCTGGAGTTTGCTGGAGTTTCACTCCAGACCCTGTTTGCCTGGGTATCACCAGCAGAGGCTCCAGAACAGCAAAGATTCCTGCCTGTTTCTTCCTCTGGAAGCTTCATCCCAGAGGGACACCCACCAGAGCTCTCCTGTATGAGGTGTCTGTCGGTCCCTACTGGGAGGTGTTTCCCAGTCAGGATACATGGGGGTCAGGGACCCACCTGAAAAGGCAGTCTGGCCCTTATCAGAACTCGAACTCTGTGCTGGTAGATCTGCTGCTCTCTTCAGAGCTGTCAGGCAGGGAGGTTTAAATCTGCTGAAGCTGAGCCCACAGCTGCCCCTTCACCCAGGTGCTCTGTCTCAGGGAGATGGGGGTTTTATCTATAAGTCCCTGACTGGGGATGCTGCCTTTTTTTCAGAGATACCTGAAGAAGATATGCCCAGAGAGGAGGAATCTAGAGAGGCAGTTTGGCTGCAATAGTTTTGTGGTGCTGTGGTGGGCTCCACCCAGTTTGAACTTCCCAGTGGCTTTGTTTACACTATGAGGGTAAAACTGCCTACTCAAGCCTCAGCAATGGTGGATACCCCTCCCCCCACCAAGCTCGAGTGTCCCAGGCTGACCTCAGACTACTGTGCTGGCAGCGAAAATTTCAAGCCAGTGGATCTTAGCTTGCTGGGCTCTGTGGGGGTGGGACCCGCTGAGCCAGACCACTTGGCTCCCTGGCTTCAGCCCCTTTTCCGGGGGAGCGAATGATTCTGTCTCACTGGTGTTCCAGGTGCCACTGGGGTATGAAAAAAGAAAAAAAAAAACAACTCCTGCAGCTAACTCGGTGTCTGCCCAAACCTTTGTCCAGTTTTGTGCTTGAAACCCAGGACCCTGGTGGTGTAGGCACCAGAGGGAATCTCCTGGTCTGTGGGTTGTGAAGACCATGGGAAAAGCACAGTATCTGGGCTGGAGGGCACCATTCCCTCATGGCACAGTAACTCAGAGGCTTCCCTTGGCAAGGACAGGGAAATCCCCAGACCCCTTGCACTTCCCAGGTGAGGCAATGCCCCAGCCTTCTTCAGCTCACCCTCCATGGGCTGCACCCACTGTCCAACCAGTCCCAATGAGATGAACTGGGTATCTCAGTTGGAAACGCAGAAATCACCCGCCTTCTGCAACGATCTTGCTAGGAGCTGCAGACCGGAGCTGTTCCTATTTGGCCATCTTGCCCAAGACTCCAGGATAACCGATTGTATTAATAGCCCCACTTTTTCATGCTTCCAAGTATCCACACTACTGATGCCCATCAACACAGATTCTGGGTTTGGTCATATACCTTAATTTGGACAGTAAACATTAACAAAGTTGATGAAAATAAAGGCCTGAAAAAAGTGCATTTCCACTGCGTTCATGAATCCCCCACCCCTCCCACCATGACCGTGAGAATTTGTCCAGGCTGCCCTGCTGAAGGAAGGGAAGAAAGAGGTATTTGGAACAGACCTAATTCATCCAAGCTGATGCCATCCCAGCTGCAGCCAGCTCCTAACCAACTCATTGGTTCACTGCAAATGTTTAAGCAAGCCCAGTTAATATCAACAGAGCCCAGCCAGACAGGAGATCTGCTAAGTTAACCATAGATTCCCAAGAAACAATATGCAGTTGCTGTTTTGGAATGGTTCATGTTGTAATAACCACCAGCAGTTGCTCCTCTGTTTCTCATGTCCTTTGCCTATTGGAATAGATGAGACAGAATTTCAGTCCAATTTTAGAATTCTATGCTAATTCTTTATATTGATTTTATGTGTTCAAAGTATTATAGAGTTTGCATTTCAATATTAGTATCAACAGCAGTACTAACAGCATGGCTCACAGATATTTATTAAACACACACATGCTTGGCTTTAAATGAAGTAAAGAAATTCCCACTATTCAGATCAGGATCAACTTTTTATCCAAAGGCCCAGAGAGTAAATAGTTCAGGCTTTATAGGTCGCATGGTCTCCATCACACCTATATAATTCTGCTGGTATAGATCATAAATGGCTATAGACAATACGTAGTCAAATGGGCATGGCTGTGTTCCAATAAAAAATTATTTACAGGAAGAGATGGCAGGTTGGATTTGTTCTGTGGGCAGTAGTTTACTAATCACTGATCAACAAACCACTGAAACCAGACAACTTTGCCATTGAAAAAAAAATATGTAACAGCAAATCAACATAAGCATTTAATTTGTTTTTCTTTTCTTTTTTTATTGTGGCAAAAAACACACAGCATTATATTTATACTCTTAAATTCTCAAGTATACAAAAGAGTATTGCTAACTTTGTGCACATTGTTGTACAGCAGATCTCTAGAATTTTTTCATCTTTATTGATGGGAAATTCTATACTCATTGAACAACAACTCCTCATTTCCCTCTTCCCCTATTCCCTGGAACCACCATTCTACTTTCTGGTCCTATGAGTTTGACTACTTTAGATATCTCCTATAAAGAATTATGCAGTATTTGTCCTTCTGTTACTGGTTTATTTCACTTAGCATAATGACCTCCAGGTTAATCTATGTTGTAGCATATGTCAGGACTTCCTTCTTTTTTAAGGGTAAATAATATTCCATTTTATGTATATACTACATTTTCTTTACCCATTTATCTACCAGTTGACTTGTAGGTTGGCTCCATATCTTAGTTATTGTGAATAATTCTGCAATGAACATAGGAGTGGAAATATCTATTCAACATCCTGTTTTCAGTTCTTTGGGATAAATACCCAAAAGTGAGATACTTGAATCTCATGGTAGTTCTATTCTTAGTTTTTTGAGGAACCTCCATCCTATTTTCAACAGAAGTTGCATTTTTTCATTCCTGCCAACAGTTTACAAGGGTTCCAATTTCACGACATCCTCCTAACACTTGATGTATGTATTCATATATAATGTATACACATATATCATGGCCATTTTAACCACTGTGAGGTGATTTCTAATTGTAGTTAGATATCTAATTGTAGTTCTGATTTACATATCCCTGATGACTAGTGATGTTGAGCATCTTTTTATATATCTATTGACCTTGTGCATGTCTTATTTGAAGAAATGTCTATTCACATTCTTTGCACATTTTTGAACCAAGTTTTTTGTTTTTGCCATTGAATTGTAGAAGTTATTTATATATTTTGGATATTAACTACTTATCATACATATTGTTTGTACATATTTTCTCCTACTCTATAGATCGCTTTTTCACTCTGTTGATTATTACCTTTGCTGGGCAGAAGCGCTTTAGTTTGATGCACTCCCACTTGACTTTTTTTTTTCTTTTATTGCTTGTGCTTTTGGTGTCATATCCAAAAAATAATTGCTAAGACTGCTATTATGAAACTTTTCTTCTATGTTTTCTTCCAGGAATTTTGTAGTTTAAGGTCTTACATTTATGTCTAATCCATTTTGATTTGATTTTTATGTGTAATACAACATAAGGGCCCAATTTCATTCTTCTGCATGAAGACATCCAGTTTTCCCACTGGGTTGAGTTGAATCCTTTCCCCACTGTGTGTAGTGTTGGCACTTTTGTCAAACGTCATTTGACCATACATGGATGGGTTTTATTGCTGTCCATTGGCCTATATGTCTACGTTTATGCCAGTACTGCACTATTACAGTTGCTTTGTAATATGTTTCAAAGTCTCTAGCTTTGTTCTTTCTCAAGATTGTTTTGAAAATTTAGGGTTCTTTGTGATTCCATAGGGATTTTAGGATTGTTTTATCTATTTCTGCAAACAAATGTCATTCAGAGTTTGACAGGGATTGCCTTGAATTTGTAGATTGCTTTGGGTAGTATAAGCATTTAACAATAGTAAGACTTTTCATCTGTGTACATGAGCGGTTATTCTCATTTGTGTGTTATTTAATTTCTTTTATTTATTTATTTATTTTTTTTCTTTATTATTATTATTATTATTATTATTATTTAACAAGTGTTTTGTCATTTTTAGTATACCAGTCATTCACCTACTTGGTTGAGTTTATTCTTAAGTATTTCATTCTTTTTGATGCTATTGTAAATGTGATTGCTTTCCTAATTTCCTTTTCAGATTGTTCGCTGTTAGTGCATAGAAACAACTGCATCTTGCATGTTGATTTTATGTCCTGAAACTTTGCTGAATTTATTAGTTTTAACAGGTTTGTGTGTATGTGTGAGAGAGAGAGATAATTTTACTTTCTTTCTGATTTAGATGTCTTTATTTATTTATTTATTTACTTATCTCAACTAGTTGCTCTAGCTAAGACTTCTAGTATTATGTTGAACAGAATTGGTAAGGGTGGGCATCCTTTCCACTCTCCTAACCTTAGAGGAAAACCTTTTAGTTCTTTTTGTGTATGTTGTTACTTGTAGCTTTCCATCTATAACATTTATTATTTTGAGATAACTTCATTTAATTCCCAGTTTGTTAAATGTGTTAAACATAAAATTTTATTGAAATTTTTCAGTGGTTTTTAAAAAATGTATTGAGATGATCATGTCATTTTCATCTTTAATTCTGTTAATGTGCTGTATCACATTGATTGCTTTTTTTTTTTCTGTACTGAAGCATCCTAAGAACAAATCCCACTTGGCCATTGTGTATGATTCTTTTCATGTGCTGTTGAATTTCATTTACTATTATTTTGTTGAAGATTTCTGCATCTCTATCTATCAGAGATATTGATGTCAGGGGTTTTTTCTTAGAATATGTCTTTATCTGGATTTGGCATGAGTATAATGATAACCTCATACAATGAGTTTGGAAGAGTCTTCTCCTACTCTATATTTTTGAGGATTTTGAGAAGGAATGGCATTAATTTTTCTTTAGAAGTTTGTAGAATTCTCTAGAAGTTTTTTTGTTTGTTTGTTTTAATTACTATTAGTGAGTTAACCTCCTTATTAGATATGTCCGTTCAGATTTTCTATTTCTTCATGATTCAGTCTCAGTAGGTTTGTTTCTAGGAACTTACTGATTTCTTCTAGATTACTCAATTTGCCAGCATATTACTGTTCATAGTATTTTTACAAACCTTTCTACTTCTATGGCATTGTTTGTGATGTATTCTCTTTCGTTTCTTATTTTTAGAATTTGTGTTTTTTCTCTTTTTCTTAGTCTAGCTGGTTGTCATTCTTTTGGCCTTAAAAAAAAAACTCAGTTTTGTTGATTTTTTGAAAATATTGTTTTTCTAATCTCTATTTTGTTTATTTATGTTCTATTATTATTATTATTTCCTTCCCGCTGCTAACTTTGGTGATAGTTTGTTCTTCTTTTTCTAGTTTTTTTTCAGAGAAAATTTAAATTGTTTATTTAAGATCCTTCTTATTTTTTAATGTTGACATTTACCACTATAAACTTCCCTCTTAATACTGCTTTTGCTACATCCTATAAGTTTTGGTGTAATGTGCTTTTGTTTGTCTCAGGTATTTTCCAATTTCCCTTTTGATTTCTTCTTTTATCCATTCGTTTCTCAAGAATATGTTGTTTAATTTCCTCTTATTTGTGAATTTGTAGTTTCTTTGTATTGTTAATTTCTGCTTCCAACCCATTGTGGTCAGAAATATATTTGGTACAACTTCAACTTTCTTAGATTTGTTAAGTCCTCCTTTGTAACCTAATGTGATCTATTCTGGAAAATGTTCCATGTGCACTTGAGAAGAAAGTGTAATCTGCTACTGTTGGGTAGACTATTTTTTATGTCTTTTAGAACCATTTGATCTGTAATGTTGTTCAAATTCTTTATTTCCTTATTGATCTTCTCTCCAAATATTCTATTCATTATTGAAAGTTAGATGTTGAAATATCCTACTATTATTGTGTTGCTGTCTAGTCTTCCCTTTAGTTCTGTCAGCATTTGCTTTATATATTTGGGTGCTATGGTGTTGAGTATATATATATATTTTTATATATATATTTATATATATTTATATATATTTATATATTTATATATTTTTTAATATATATATTTTTATATATATTTATATATATATTTTTATATATATTTATATATATTTATATATATATTTATATATATTTATAGATATATTTATATATATTTATATATATTTATAGATATATTTATATATATCTTTATATATATTTATATATATTCATATATATATTTATATATTTATATATTTATATATATTTATATATATATTTATATATATTTATATATTTATATATTTATATATATTTATATATATTTTTATATATATTTATATATATTTATATATATTTATATATATTTATATATTTATATATATTTATATATATTTATATATATTTATATATTTATATATATTTATATATTTATATATATTTATATATATTTATATATTTATATATATTTTTATATATTTATATATATTTATATATATTTATATATATTTATATATTTATATATTTATATATATTTATATATTTATATATTTATATATATTTATATATATTTATATATTTATATATATTTATATATTTATATATATTTATATATTTGTATATATTTATATATTTATATATATATTTATATATATTTATATATATTTATATATATTCATATATATTTATATATTTATATATATTTTTATATATTTATATATTTATATATATTTATATATTTATATATATATTTATATATTTTATATATATATTTATATATATTTATATATATTTATATATATATTTTTATATATATATAAAATTTTGCATTTCCATAGGTTATTGGGAAAAAGGTGGCGTTTGGTTACATGAGTAAGTTCTTTAGTGGTAATTTGTGAGATTTTTGTGCACCCATCACCCAAGTAGTATACATTGCACTCAATTTGTAGCCTTTTATTTCTCACTCCCTTCCCACCCTTTCCCCCTGAGTCCCCAAAGTCAATTGTGTCATTCTTGTGCCTTTGCATTCTCATAGCTTAGTCCCCACTTATGAGTGAGAACATATGATATTTGGTTTTCCATTCCTGAGTTATTTCATTTAGAATAATAGTCTCAAAATACCATATAAAAAGATAAAATTTGACACCAAAATATAAAGTGATATAAGGTAGAGTTAAAAACTATAACAAAGACAAATAAGTACATTATAAAATAATAAATGTCAGCTCACCGGGAAGATGTAACAATAAATAATTAAAAGCTAAGAAACTTATGGGACAACAAATAATAAACATCAATAAACTTTATTGTATTGTATAAATAATTGTTATATCTTCCTGGTGAATTGACATTTATTATTTTATAACGTGCTTCTTTGTCTTTTGTTATAGTTTAACTCAACCTTATGCCACTTTATATTTTGGCATCAAATTTTATCTTTTTATATGGTATTTTTATTAGCATGTTTTATAGTTATAATTTTTTGAATACTTTTATCATTTATCTTCTTTACCAGAACTAAAATATTATATAAACCACCATTGCACTACATTATTACAGTTTTCTGTCTTTGTCCACGTATTTATCTTTACCAGTGAGCTTTACACTTTCATATGCTTTCATGTGTGCTCTCTTTTTGTTTCAATTTAACAACTCCCTTTAACATTTCCTGTATGGCAAGTCTAGTGGTGATAAACTCTCTCAGCTTGTATTTATTTGGGAAAATATTTCTCTTTCATTTTCTAAGGACAATTTTGCTAGACAAAGTATTCTTGGTCGACAGAGTTGTTTGGTGCATTTTGTTTTTCTTTTAGCACTTTGACTATATCATCTCAAACCCTCTCTAGCCTGTAATGTTCCTGCTAAGAAATCTGCTGATAGTCTCATGGAGGCTTACCTTTACATGATAAATCGCTTTTGCTGCTTTCATCTTTTCTTTTTTTTTCAATTTTGAGAATTTCATTATAATGTGTCTCAGTGTGGACTTTTTTGGTTCATTCTATTTAGAAATCTATTGGCTGCTTAAATCCGGATGCCCATTTCCTTCTCCCAATTTGGGAAGCTTTAGGTAATTATTCCTTTAAATAAGCTTTCTTCCCTTTATTTCTCTCTATACCATCTGACACCCTCACAATGTATACATTAGTCTGTTTGATGTTGTCCCATAGGACTCTCAGGTTTTCTTCACTAATGTTTAGTCTTTTTTTTCTCTTCTGACTGGATAAATTTAGATGATCTGTTTATTTCACTGATTCTTTCTTCTGCTTTATTAAGTCAGTTGTTGAGTTTCTCCAGTGAATTTTTCAATTTATTCTACTATTTAGCTTAAAAATTCTATTCGTTTTAAAAATATATTTTATCTCTTTGTTACTATTGTCATTTTGTTCAAACATATTTTCTTGAAATTTTTGGTCATCTTTTCAGTGGTTATTTTGAATTATTTATCAGGTAATTTATGTAGCTCTATTTCTGTGTTACCATTAAATCAGTATTTTCATGGGGGAAGGAAGGTCTAGGTCTTTCTATTTCACCTTCTCGTTAAGATCAATCCCCTTATTGTTGATTTTTTTTCTTTATTGGAAATCATATTGCTTGTTTGAGGTTTCCACCAGGCAGAGAAGTGTCTTAAAGAAAATGAAAACTTAGTAACCGGAAAAGAAATATTTATAAGAGAGTAGAATAATATATACAGGTAAGAAAGTAAAAATCATGGATGTTCCTGTGCCGCTACTAGGTCACACAGTTTCAAACTATTTAATTTTACTCACTATAATGTGAGAAGCAAAGTGTTTCTTTTAAAATATAGGATCAAAAAAAATTTATGTAATTACCATAATGATTTTCAATGCTAAATTTTTTAAAGCTTCATTAGTCACAAAACTACTAATGTGGAATTACATTTTACATTCATGTTGTCCATATGGTATAATGAGCATAGCTTTCTTTTGTGCTTAATAAATGTTTGATAAATGATTAATAAGGTCTATTGTTCTTTAGAAGAAAGAATAAGATGAGAATTTCTTTTTCTTCTCATTTTATTGATGTACTCTAAAAGATACCAAACTCCTAGGTATAATGCAGTCACTCCATTGGAAAGTTGGAATCAAAACTAAATATCCACTGGTTGAGACTTTGCCTAGTTTTGGACTTCAAGTAGCACTACATTTGATATTCAAAACTGTCTTTAATAATTATGTTTGTAATACCAAGCCTTACAGAAAACATTTTCTTTATATATTGTCAACAGGCAATTAGAAAATTTAGTAGGAGAAAAGATCACAGTCTCAGTTGCAATAAAAATTACAAAATATCTTTATCCAGCCTATCATTGATGGGCATTTGGTTTGGCTCCAAGTCTTTGCTATTGTGAACAGTGCTGCAATAAACATATGTGTGCAGGTGTGTTTATAGTAGAATGATTTATAGAATACTCTGCAGCCATAAAAAAGGAATTAGTTCATGTCCTTTACAGGGACATGGATGAACCTGGAAACCATCATTCTCAGCAAACTAACACAAGAACAGAAAACCAAACACCGCATGTTCTCACTGAGAAGTGGGAATTGAACAATGAGAACACATGGACACAGGGAGGGGAACATCACATACCGGGGCCTGTTGGATTGGGAGGCTAGGGAAGGGATAGCATTAGGAGAAATACCTAACGTAGATGACGGGTTGATGGGTGCAGCAAACCACCATGGCACATGTATACCTATGTAACAAACCTGCACATTCTGCACATGTACCCCAGAACTTAAAGTATAAAAAAAAATTACAAAGTATCATGACATAAAATACACAAATAATGATAGTATACCTAACTAATTCCTAGGGACATAAACACTGGACCCAGACTACCTAAATGTGAATCACAGCTCTACTGCTTACTAACTGTATGATGCTGAGCAATTTTTTAATGTACCTCTATTACCTTGTGTTAAAAATGCAAAATATAATAACTATTTCACAGGATTTTTGTGTGGATTAAAGAAGGAGAATATGTGTAAATTAGTTAGAAAAGTGCCTGGCACAGAGTAAATTCTATGGTAGGTTTAGTTTATCATTATTATTGTTCCTATTTCATGAAGAAAATTACAAAATGGTAATGAAGGATGTATCAGGTAATAGATAAAAATAGAAATAAAAGTCATGTTCAGAATAGATAAACTCAAATGGAAACACAAATTAACTAAGGTAAAAGTCAGTTTTACTTTCTTCTACTGAAGGAAGTAGAAATAAATAACAGGATCCTGAATAAAATAATTTTAAAAAGTTAAACTAAATTGATCTATAAATTTAATTAAATTCTGATAAAAATTTCAATTTGGCTTTGCAGAACTTGACAAATTGATTATTAATTTGGAAGATAACAACAATAAAGACAGCTGTAAAAAAAAACTGAAAAAAAAACCAGTAGTAATGGTATTGCCCTAACAGGTATTAAAACATACTATAAAGCTATTTTAATTAAAACTATGCAGTATCGGTGCATGAATAGACAAACTTATTAGTGGAACAGAATAGAGAATATAAGTCTATCAGTAGAGAACATAATGAGTCTAAGACTCATTATATATGGGAATTTAGTATGTGATATAATGGCATTTCAAATAATTAGGGGAAAGACAGACTACTTACTAAATGGTGTTAGCTATGGCTATTCATATGTGGAAAGTAAGACAGATATTTTTCACACTTTATTTTACAGAAATGTGAACTTCAGGTGGATTCAAGATTTCCATATTTAAAAACTACCAAAAATAGAAAAGTCTTAATATGCATTATATAGAACACAAAATATAGAAGTCATATGACATTTTTACTACAGTGAAATGTAAAGATTTTGTACTAATAAAAGACATTAATAAAATTTAAAAGCATGCAAAGAATATGAATATTTGATATATCTGATTCAAATGATTAATATTCATAATGTTAGATCTTGAAAATCATCAATTTAAAGATAAAACCCAACATATAGACAAAAAATACATAATCCATGAGATGTCCAACTTTATCATTAATTAGACAAATCCAAAATTATTTTTAAAAAGATTTGCTATTTTTTATTCATTAGATTACATGAAATTTGAAAGTGTTAACATTCTATTTGGTTGGTAATGCCCAATTTCACCAATAAGAGAATTGCAACTTTAAAAGAGTTGTATAGAATTGCTGGAGTGCAGGGGAGGTTGTGAAGACACGTGTACCCACGCTTGGTGCAATGCAAATTTCTAATGCATTTTAGATGATGATTTGTGGGTTTCTTAAAAGATAATTTTTATACCATTTGATCCAACAATTTAATTCTAGGAATGGAAGTTACAGGTGTACTCACAGAAATGCAGATACACACACACACACACACACACGATGCTCATTGCAACATATGCTAATTTTGAAAACTAGAAAAAAATTAAAGATCTATCCACAGGAGAATAAATTACTTCCAGAGTATGGAATACTATGCAACATTTAAAATGAATATGATAAATCTTTATGGAATGATCCAGAAAAATCATAGGATATATTATTAAGTGAAAGGAGGGTTGTAGAGTATAAAATAATAAAAACAACAATACTTATATAATGTTTACTATGCGCTAGCAATGGTTCTAAGTATTTCATGTATATGAAGTATTAAGAATTGTGGAACACATACACATGCAACAATTCTCACAAAATTCTTTGAGGTGTATACTGTTATTATCCATATTTTAAATAAGAGGAAGCTGAGGCACAGAAAGGTCTATTGACTCAGAGAAGGCTGAAGATTTTAAATTCAGGCCGTCTGACTCCTGAGTTTTGTGTGCATATGAAATGAGGCCTCCCTAAAAACAAAATAAAGACAATAAAAATTTTAAATGTCTAAAACTCTACAGATATATTTACGTATGTATATATAACAGTGCAACACATTATGAATGCATGGTAAAATACCTCAAAGGATATATATTAACGTATTAATAGTATTGGCTTCAGGATAAGTGGGGAGTGTCTTTTTAACTCAATATTTTTCAGTATTGCTTGGAGTTTTACATCAAGAATTGTTCCTTTTTTTAACACAGCAGCATTATATCCTAAAGAATTATTCATTCAATACTTGTAAAACTAAACATAATTATTTAATTTAAAAATAATCATCTATTATACACACAAATATGTGTTACACTTTTTCAGCTTACTTATTCTGTGTATAATGTTGCTGGTTATTTGTGAGAAATTATGTATTGATCATGTCAACAAGGGCTAGAATTTAAGAACAAATGAGATCATATACTTTAAATGGTTTATTGATCATTGAATTAACCATATTAAAATTTCAACCTGTTGGGCCACTATTGGACAATTACATAAGATAAGATATATTGGAGGATAACAACATGTACATCTTGATCCAAGGTCATGTTGACTGCTTTCATATCTGTGTGATTAAATAGTTCATCCTCCTTTCCAGAATTTATAGTTTTCTTTTCCTTTTCTGTCATGTTTAAATGGGTGACTAGGCCCTATAATGCAAAAATGGTTTATCACAGTGAAAAATCTTGGCAACCTGAGTCCCTTGGTTTTTTAATAATTCTTTTATTCAAATTGATTTAGAATCCAATCCTCTACCAGCAATCCCAGGTGCCATAAGGCCTGGGGCCTGAAGCAGACCCACTTCTAACTTGAGTGTCACCTCATTGTACCTAAAGTGATTTAGAAATACAAACTTGGAAAATAATTGCTTACAAAGCACATGTCTGCTGCTTCAGGGACACTTTGAAAAGTATCTTACAGCAAAGGAAGCCCCTGCTGGAATAGAAGAGGATGTTCTGATCTGAGTTTTGTTCGATGATTACATTGGTATGAATTAAATGTAGCAGAGATTTTCAGTTTAAGCATTAGACAACAACCAAGATTCTTTATGATAAAACACGATATACAATGACTTTATGCAGACAAAAATTTAAGGGTAGCAAAATTCTAAAGCTTGATTGTTCATGGGCTAATACTTCAAGCTTCCAATCACTCCATTTTAAAAGACCTCGAGTTTACAATGATGCATCTAAAAAGCACTAACAAATCCTACCCGTTCAACTGTAGTTATTGAAATGGTGTCTACCTTTGAGCTATAAAAATAACAGGTGATTGGCCGGGTGCGGTGGCTCACGCCTGTAATCCCAGCACTTTGGGAGGCTGAGGTGGGCGGATCATGAGGTCAGGAGATCGAGACCATCCTGGCCAACATGGTGAAGCCCAGTCTCTACTAAAAATGCAAAAATTAGCTGGGCGTGGTGGTGCGCGCCTGTAGTCCCACCTACTCAGGAGGCTGAGGTGGGAGAATCGTTTGAACCTGGGAGGCGGAGGTTGCAGTGAGCCAAGATCATGCCATTGCACTCCAGCCTGGCAGCAGAGAGAGACTCGGTCTCAAAAAAATAAAATAATAACAAAAATAACAGATGATTTTTGATAACTTACCAGTTAACAGACTGCTTAGTGTAGCACATTTTTATGCTAATGTCGGCAGGGAGGGAGGAGAAAAGATGAGAGAAAGGAAGTAAAAACATGGAGCACTAAGGTAGGATAGGGAGATATTTAAAATCTTATTTTCCTGAGAAAATTAGAGATTTTCTCTTCCAGGCATTTTTGTCCCTAAGGTAAGGTGGAGACTTTAGTGACTTGGACTTGTTTAAACTTAAACTAGGTCATAGGAGTAGGTGAGGGGAGTAATAAAATACGATTTTTTTTTGTTGAAGTCCTATAAAATATGGCTTATCCTGGACACAACAAGGAGAAACTATGGCCAAAGAATTTTGTTGAAGTGCCAGTGAGCTAATATTTAGTTTAGAATAAATCATAGACCTATAGAATCTCAGAACTGGAAGAAACCACCAATTTTGTTGGTACAACCTGTTACCTAGAGCCTACATCCCATCTTCAACACCATAATAATAAAATAACAAGTATTAATATATGATATGATATTTAAGTTTTAACATTTATTAAGTATTTATTATGTTCTAGACACTTTACTACACTAATCAACTGGGTAATTAGATAGAGTATTAATGAGAACAGTACATTTTACTTGAATAATAAAGGAAGCACAAAGTTTACCAGATAGAGAGGAGAATGGTACTTAGGAAATGGAAACAGCAAAAGTAAAAGCTCAGAGCAAAAAGAAAAAGATGATGTACATTCAATGAACTTCATATTATTCAATAGTAGAAGACAGGTTGCATCAAGGGATTCAGAAAATTAACCTGGGAAGGAAGATATAAAAGACCTTGCATGCCATGCCAGAGAAAGAGGAGCAATCACATCAAGATAGAACCAAGTGAACAAAAAACCTTATTTACATGCTGAAGAGATGATTTAGACAGTTTTTTATAAAATAGATTTACGGGGTGGGTACTAACACAGTTTTCTGGCATGGATATATTTGGTAGTGGTGAAATCTGGGCTGTAGTGTAGCCATCACCCAAATAGTGTCCCCAAAAGCTTTTACCTTTGCTGTTTCCCTTTTCTAAATACCATTCTCCTCTTTATCTGGTAAACTTTGCATTTCCTTCATTATTCAAGTAAAATTTACTGTTCTCATTAATACTCTTTAATCACCCAGTTGATTAGTGTAGTAGAGTGTCTAGAGAATAATAATTTCTCATCCCTAACCCATCTCCCATTATTCCACCCTTCTGAGTCTCCAATGTCTATCACTCCACTCTCATGTCCATATGTACGCGTTAACTCCCACTTAAAAGTGAGAACATGCAATATTTCTGAGTTATTTACTTAAGATAATTGTCTCCTGTTCCATCTATGTTGTTGCATAACACATGATTTCATTCTTTTTATGGTTGAGTAGTACTCAATGGTATAGATATACCACATTTTCTTTATCTATTTATCCTCTAATGGACACTTTGGCTAATTCTATACCTTTGCTATTATAGTGCCATGGTAAACATATAAGTGAAGGTATCTTTTTGATATAACGATTTATTTTCCTTTAGGTAGATACCCAGTAGTGGGATTGCTGGATTAAATGGAAGTTCTATTTCTAGTTCTTTGAGAAATCTCCATACTGTTTACCACAGAGATTATACTAGTTTACATTCCCATACAAAATGTATAAAAATTTCATTTTCTCCTGAATGGTATTGCCTAGGTTTTCTTATAGGGTGTTTATGGTTTTAGGTCTAACGTTTAAGTCTTTAATCCATCTTGAATTAATTTTTGTATAAGGTGCAAGGAAGGGATCCAGTTTCAGCTTTCTCCATATGGCTAGCCAGTTTTCCCAGCACCATTTATTAAATAGGGAATCCTTTCCCCATTTCTTGTTTTTGTCAGGTTTGTCAAAGATCAGATAGTTGTAGATATGTGGCATTATTTCTGAGGGCTCTGTTCTGTTCCATTGGTCTACATCTCTGTTTTGGTACCAGTACCATGCTGTTTTTGTTACTGTAGCCTTGTAGTATAGTTTGAGTCAGGTAGCGTGATGCCCCCAGCTTTGTTCTTTTGGCTTAGGATTGACTTGGCAATGTGAGCTCTTTTTTGGTTCCATATGAACTTTAGAGTAGTTTTTTCCAATTTTGTGAAGAAAGTCATTGGTAACTTGATGGGGATGGCATTGAATCTATATATTACCTTGGGCAGTATGGCCATTTTCACAATATTGATGCTTCCTATCCATGAGCATGGAATGTTCTTCCATTAGTTTGTATCCTCTTTTATTTTGTTGAGCAGTGATTTGTAGTTCTCCTTGAAGAGGTCCTTCACATCCCTTGTAAGTTGGATCATAGGCATGGGCAAGGACTTCATGTCTAAAACACCAAAAGCAATGGCAACAAAAGCCAAAATTGACAAATGGGATCTAATTAAACTAAAGAGCTTCTGCACAGCAAAAGAAACTATCATCAGAGTGAATAGGCAACCTACAGAATGGGAGAAAATTTTTGCGATCTACTTATCTGACAAAGGGCTAATATCCAAAATCTACAAAGAACTCAAACAAATTTACAAGAAAAAAACAAACAACCCCATCAACAAGTGGGCAAAGGATATGAACAGACACTTCTCAAAAGAAGACATTTATGCAGCCAAAAGACACATGAAAAAATGCTCACCATCACTGGCCATCAGAGAAATGCAAATCAAAACCACAATGAGATACCATCTCCCACAAGTTAGAATGGTGATCATTAAAAAGTCAGGGAACAACAGGTGCTGGAGAGGATGTGGAGAAACAGGAAAAATTTTACACTGTTGGTGGAACTGTAAACTACGTCAACCATTGTGGAAGGCAGTGTGGCAATTCCTCAGGGATCTTGAACTAGAAATACCATTTGACCCAGCCATCCCATTACTGGCTATATACCCAAAGGATTATAAATCATGCTGCTATAAAGACACATGCACACGTATGTTTATTGCAGCACTATTCACAATAGCAAAGACTTGGAACCAACCCAAATGTATGACAGACTGGATTAAGAAAATGTGGCACATATACACCATGGAATACTATGCAGCCATAAAAAATGATGAGTTCATGTCCTTTGTAGGGACATGGATGAAGCTGGAAACCATTATTCTCAGCAAACTATTGCAAGGACAAAAAACCAAACACCGCATGTTCTCACTCATGAGTGGGAATTGAACAATGAGAACACATGGACACAGGAAGGGGAACATCACA
The DNA here is from genome assembly GCF_028885655.2 of Pongo abelii. Lineage (NCBI taxonomy): Eukaryota > Metazoa > Chordata > Mammalia > Primates > Hominidae > Pongo > Pongo abelii. The sequence continues at coordinate 101,692,178 of NC_071996.2, read as the reverse complement.
CACTGGGGCCTGTTGTGGGGTGCGGGGAGGGGGGAGGGATAGCATTAGGAGATATACCTAATGTAAATGATGAGTTAATGGGTGCAACACAGCAACATGGCACATGTATACATACGTAACAAACCTGCACATTGTGCACATGTACCCTAAAACTTAAAGTATAATAAAAAAAAATTTCATTTTCTCCAAATCCTCTCCAACATCTGTTATTTTTTGACTTTTTAATAATGAAGAAGCAAAGATATTTAATAATAAATGTAGCAAAGTATTTCAATATAAGCATTAATAATAGCCATTCTGACTGGTAAAGATGGTATCTCATTGTGGTTTGAATTTGCATTTATCTGATGAAGAGCGATATTGAGCATTTTGTCATATGTTTGTTTGCTGTTTGTATGATTTCTTTTAAAAATGTCTATTCACATCTTTTGCCCACAGTAACCAAAACAGCATGGTACTGGTATAAAAAGAGGCACATAGATCAATGGAACAATATAGAGAAGTCAGAAATAGAGCCACATACCTACAGCCAACTGATCTTTGACAAAGCTGACAAAAACATACACTGGAGAAAGGACACCCTATTTAATAAAGGGTACTGAGAAAACTGCATTGCCATATGCAAAAGAATGAAACGGTACCCCTATCTCTAACCATATACAAAAAGTTACCATGGTTGATTAAAGACTTAAACGTAAAATCTGAAACTATACAAATGCTAGAAGAAAACCTTGGAAAAATTCTTCTGGATATTGGCCTAGACAAAGAATTCGTGACTAAGACCTCAAAATCAAATGCAACAAAACCAAAAATAGACAAATGGGACTTAATTAAACTAAAAAGCTTCACCAATGTAAAAGAAATAATCGACAGAGTGAACAAAAATCCTGCAGAATGGGAGATGATATTTGCAAACTATGCATCTGACAAACGACTAATATCCAAACTCTACAAATACTCAAACAACTCAAAACAATAACAACAAAATAACTCCATTAAAAAGTGGACAAAGGAAGCAGAAGAACGTGACTAGAGACTGGCCTAGACTCTCAGCCTACATATTTCTCCCATGCTGGATGCTTCCTGCCCTCGAACATTGGACTTCAAGTTCTTCGGTTTTGGGACTCGGACTGGCTCTTCTTGCTCCTCAAGCTTGCAGACAGCCTGTTGTGGGACCTTGTGACCATATAACTCTCCGCAACCAAATCCAACTGAACTTCAAATATACCCATGCGCTGGGAGGAGCCAAGATGGCTGAATAGGAACAGCTCCGGTCTACAGCTCCCAGCGCGAGCGACACAGAAGATGGGTGATTTCTGCATTTCCATCTGAGGTACCGTGTTCATCTCACTAGGGAGTGCCAGACAGTGGGCGCAGGTCAGTGGGTGAGTTCACCCTGCGCCAGCCGAAGCAGGGGCGAGGCATTGCCTCACTCGGGAAGCGCAAGGGGTCAGGGAGTTCCCTTTCCAGGGGTGACAGACGGCACCTGGAAAATCGGGCCACTCCCACCCGAATACTGTGCTTTTCCGACGGGCTTAGGAAACGGTGCCCCAGGAGAGTATAGCCCGCACCTGGCTCAGAGGGTCCTACGCCCACGGAGTCTCGCTGATTGCTAGCACAGCAGTCTGAGATCAAACAGCAAGTCGGCAGCGAGGCTGGGGGAGGGGCGCCCGCCATTGCCCAGGCTCGCTTAGGTAAACAAAGCAGCCTGGAAGCTTGAACTGGGTGGAGCCCACCACAGCTCAAGGAGGCCTGCCTGCCTCTGTAGGCTCCACCTCTGGGGGCAGGGCACAGACAAAAAGACAGCAGTAACCTCTGCAGACTTAAATGTCCCTGTCTGACAGCTGTGAGGAGAGCAGTGGTTCTCCCAGCACGCAGCTGGAGATCTGAGAATGGGCTGACTGCCTCCTCAAGTGGGTCCCTGACCCCTGACCCCCGAGCAGCCTAACTGGGAGGCACCCCCCATCAGGGGCAGACTGACACCTCACACGGCCGGCCAGGTACTCCAACAGACCTGCAGCTGAGAGTCCTGTCTGTTAGAAGGAAAACTAACAGAAAGGACATCCACACCAAAAACCCATCTCTACATCACCATCATCAAAGACCAAAAGTAGATAAAACCACAAAGATGGGGAAAAAACAGAGCAGAAAAACTGGAAACTCTAAAAAGCAGAGTAC